>NW_023413232.1:0-79914 GCF_903995425.1 Onychomys torridus
GAGAGAGATAATGAACTTATTCACGTTATTGTCACAACCAAAACATTGATAAGAAAACAGCTTTCTATTTAGACTCATACCCTTTCTCTTATCTACAAGTCTTCTCTTCCACCTCCAATAGAGCAGTGAAAACAGCCCCAACTCTACTGCCATAACCATGACCACCACAGTGGCTGCCATCACTTTAATTATAATCATCATTATGATTATCATCATCATCATCGTCATCATCACCACCACCATCATTATAATCATCATCATCATCATCATCATCATCATCACCGTCATTGTTGTCATCATCACCACCACCATTATCATCATTATAAGCAACAGAAGGATTATTAATACTCAATATAGCACGTTTTTCCTCAGAGATGACAAGGAAAGGAATCTCCTTGCCATATCATATGATTTTTCAGTCACTGTTAGGCTGAGTTTTGGTTTTCTGCTTTCGTGTTTTCTTTCTGTTCATTTAGTTTCAATCTTCACCTCTGAAAAATCTGTAAATTGTTCCTGAGGACAAATAGCATCTTTCTGCGATGATTATATTTTGACAGTGAAATCAAGGTCATAGTTATTTTTACTTAAATCAGAAAAGAGTAGTCTTACCCCAATCATCTTTAAAATAAAACAGAAAATACTACTTAGGAGTAGTTATTTTGGCATTTTAAATTTTTCCTTTAAACTAACACATCAAGTTGAAATATAATGAAATTTAAGGCAAATATGTTTTTCGCTACAGTAAAGATAACTTTTCTTCTAAATATAATTTTTAAGTATTCTATAATAGTTAACCATTAAATTATCAGCTGAAAATATTCATATCATCAAACCTATGATTTATTTGTGTCACTTGTGATAGTTGTATATTTATTCTTTGGGAACTTTAAAGAATGTATTTGAACACACCCTTTAGAGCATGAGACTCTTAATCACAGGGTCCTGGGTTCATGCCCCACATTGGGCACTAGATAATCCAAGTAATCTATGGGAGTCTGCTTACTGAATAAAAGGAATTTATTAGGAAAGAGAACTCACTAAAACAGAATAGGAGAAACATCACAGGTTCCTGGAAGGCTGTGTACTGTTCCATGCTATTCTGCCACATAAGTAAGTCCCTACCTTCCAAGCCTATGTGAGAGAAAAGAGAGCAGGGTAATGTGTCTTGGGTCTTAAGGGCCTCAAGGCCACACCCCAGGGGCAGGTATTTCAAGATTATAGGTAGAAGAGTTACCTACTACCTCTTGAAGAACTGTACCTCAAGATCATAGGTAAAACAGATATTCACTACACTTCCGTTTACATGATGTGTCAATGCCTCCATCCCTGCCTAACCACAATTTTGAAATAGCTTCTTTTTATTTCCTTTATTCTTTTTCTATTTAGTTTAGTTTGTGTTGTCCAGATAATCTTGAGATTGGGGCCAGATCTATCAGGATGTTAGCCTGCCAGAATTCATGTCATTAAAGAAAGATGACTCCCCTTCCTGAGCAGCCATTAAGTGTTAATGGCTTCTTAGCTAATTTGGGGATTATTATTTACCTTCTTCCCCATAGGCTGGAATTTAGTCTGGCTGGAGTTTAAATAGAACTTCTGAATACTGTCACAGCGAGAGTTCATACATACATTTCTATGTTTGTATCAACAAAAAATTGACTTGAACATATCCACCACCTCTGTATCTAGAGGTGTTCAACCCTTCTTCCACAAAGATATATGAGCCTTGGGCTGAGTTAGAATGTCTCATTTAGGGCTTCATGCTGTAGTCTCTTCAAATTATCTTGTAAGATATGCAACAATGCAAAGTATTTCATTTTCTATTCCATTTTAATTTTTATTAATTTACTTATATTTTAAATAAAATACAGTTACATAAATTAACTTTCACTTTCTATTCTGTAATCCCACCCATGTACCCCACTTTAACCATGCTCACTGTTTAAATCACAACTTTTATATACATATATATATATATATATATATATATATATATATGTCATTATATATGTATATAATGCTCATTCTACTAATTTTGCAGATGTCCCTGTCAGAGGAGTAGCAGATGGCAGTTGACTTCAGGATGTCAGCTCACCAGGAGGTTTTCTGATGGGTAAATCATGGTTAAACAAGGACCTGAGACCACAGACTACAGAATGTCCTTTGCCTCTGCTGTGCCTTTACATATTTGTTGCTGCCATCATTCTTGGGTATTTAGCATGGTGTGAATGGGTATGGGGAGATCCCCACTGCCTGTAATATATTGTGTTTTTCTCATGGAAACATTCCATTCTATTGGGCATTTTTACCTGTGGATTATTATGAAGATGATTCTTCCCTAAGCTGTACTATCTAATTGATAATAATAATAATGTTAGTTTAAATAGAGTTTTGATCATAAAAATAAAACAAGGAAATGTGACAAAAAAAAAGAAAATAATAATGATTAAAAAAGAAATCCGGGAAAACACAAATAACTGGGGGAAGGAATAAATAAAACAGTTCAAGACCTAAAAATGGATATGAAATCAATAATAAAAAGTGACTCAAAGTAAAAGAATTCTATAAATCAAGAATTTATGATTTCAATCAGGAATAAGAACACCAAGCTTCAACATCAGAATGCATAATTCCAATTCAATTTTTTCATACATCTTCAGAAGTAAGTATTAAGTTTCATGGGGAAAAACAACAACAAAACAGAACAGCTGAAACAATAATTAAATATTAAATAAAATTTGAAATTTCACCATTTCTGATTTCAAATGATACAAAAATCTATAATAATAAAAAAAGCATAGTATTGGAATTAAAAGAGAAAAGTTAAATATTGGAATCAAATTTAAGTTAGATATAAATTCACATACCTATGGATACCATGGATACCTGATTTTCATAAAGAAGAGAAAAATACACAGTTGAAAAAATAAGTCATCTTCAACAAATGCCTCCCTATAGAAGATATCCTGCAACAGATTCATACTGAACACCCTGCTCAAAACTCAAGTCCAAATTTATCAAGTGTCTTAGCATGAAACCAGATACCCTGACCCTGCTAGAAAATAAAGTGGGCACGAGCCTTGAAGTGATTGGTATAGGAGAAGAATTTCTGAAAAGAACACCATTAGTGCACAAACTAAGACCAACAATTAATAAATAGGGATTGATGAAACAGAACAGCTCCTCCAAGGCAATGGACACTATCACTGAGACAAAGCAGCAGCCTGAGGAATGTAAAAAAGGGTTTTACCATCTCAACATCTGATAGAGGACTAATATCCAAAATATATGAAAACTCAAGAGACTAGATATCAAAAACCAAATAATCTAATTTTAAAACATGGTAGAGATCTAAACCCAGAATTCACTAAAGAGGAAACTGGAATTGGTGACAAACACTTAAAGACATGTTATTTTGCCTAATCTTACTGTGTTGTTTTGCCACACATGGTGTTTGTCTTTCAGTAACATGCTCTTTTTGGTAGGGCAATGGAGGCATAGTGGAAATTAGAGTGAGGGTAGATAGGGGGGAGTTGAGTGTATAAACACCATATAGTGTTAAGTTCCACCATTCAAGTGCTGTAAAAGCCACACATTCATTCAGACATCAAAAGAAGAACACAGTTTATTTCAAATCATCATGTACACTAGAGAAAGAATAGAACATCTGACCAGGGATAATGTCCAATAGCCAGCCAGGTCTTACAGAACAAGTGTTTGATTGGAAGTTTACAAGAGAAAATGTACAGAAAAGTAGTATACTTGAAAATTCTAGGCATTGTCATTTAAAACAGTGAGAGACAAAAGCTAATGCATACATCTTGTATTGTCTCCTAAAATGTGGTAATGTACCAGCACTTAAGTTGTCAGTTTCAATTAAGGATACGTCAATTCAGAAAGATGTTTTCCCCTTTAACTTTTGAAAAGAATTTCTCTCTGGTCTTAACAAAATGATGTAGCACTTAGGGAAAAAAGTTGCATCCCAGAAGGCCAACACTGGAGGACAGGATGGAGAAGACCTCCACAGCCACCATGAACTTGCCCTTGGTGCTGTGGTAGACAGGGAGAAAAGTGACCCAGACACTGCAGAACAACAGCATGCTGAAGGTCAGCAATTTGTCTTCATTGAATGTGTCAGGGAGATTCCTGGCCAAGAAGGCCACAATGAATCTCCCAAAGGCAAGGGAGCCATGGTACCTCAACACACAGTAGAATGTAGTAACTGAGCCCTTGTCACACACAATGATGATGTGTCCATGCTCAGAGTGTGCATCAATGTTAATAGATGGAGGAGAAACTCGAAGCCAAATTGCACAGAGAATAATTTGGATTAGGGTGCAGATGGCAATGATATAGTTTGGAGCCCATGAAGTCAGGTAGAACCTCCTCATTCTTCTGGGGGCTGTGACTCTGAAATCCAGAACAACAGTAACTGTTTTGGCCAACAAAGTAGAAACAGCCACAGTGAATACAACTCCAAATGTGATTTGCTGCAGGGTGCATGTAGCTGCATTAGGATGACCAATAAAGAGAAATGGACACAGGAAACAAAAGAGGAGTGAGATGAGCAAAGTGTAACTGAGAATGAAGTTATTGGCCTTCACAATATGCATGTCACGATGCTTCACAAAGATCCCAAGAACCACAGCTGTGAATGCAGTGAAGCATGTGGCCATTAATGTCAAAGCCATCCCCAAGCGGTCTTCATAGGTCAGACAGACCACAGATTTGTTAATAGACTGGTTCTGGTCTACAAGGTATGCACAGGCATACTGCTCCTCTAGACACTTCACACACTTTATCCACATCTGATGGAGAAATAAAAGTATGATTAGTGCAGCTTCAGCATATTTGGAGACCAGACATTTCAGTTAAGTGTGTTGCAGAAACAGGCCAATGTCCACATTCTTCCTGTGGATGTAGGTGAAAGGCACTGCTGCATGGCAATACTTCAATTTCACAATATTCATTCATTATACTTATATATAAGGAAACCAAACCATCATTATGTTGTGTTTTTCACTGTGTGTTAATGATTCCATTTGTCATCTTAAGGAAAGCACAGATATTTTAGCTCCATTGTGGATGCTATGATAAACTGACTTAAATTCCTTAAGTGATAGACGCTGAAATCATTAACCACTGTTTTGCACAGTATATATTTTCAATTCTCAGAAGCACAGATACATTGCCTGCTGATTTTCTTCTGTTTTATGTACTCTGTCCACATTATAGATGAAGACTGTGTCTTCTACTGGGACAAGACCTGTGATATATATTTTTATTGTGAATTTGTCAGCCCAAACACATTGACATAGAAGCAACACTAAAAAGAATCAGTAGGAAACCTCAGAGTCAGCAAGAGATACCCTAGTATCAAGTTCTCAAAAGAAATGATATTTATTTGCCTCAGAGGTAAATGGTAAGTGAATAAGAGATAAATACAGGAGATAGAGGATGAGGGAGAAGGGAAAGGAACATGGGAGATGGGAAAAAAGTGTTTGGTTGGAATATGAAGAACTTCCTCTGGATAGAGAGGAGACAGACATGCCCTTTAGGAAAATGGCAGTTCATAAAGGTAAAAGAGGCAGCTCATCTTGGTATGAAGTGTTTAATTGGACAGTCATGACTGTTAGGTCAGCCACAGTGGGTTTTCAATACTTTGAAAGCTGGACTTCGGTAGTCAGCCCCAGGAGGAGGTAGTGGCCAAATAAGGGAACAGACCTTAGTGGCTAGTCTTAACAAATGTAATTGTCAGCCCATATGTGGTGTCTTATGTCTTTATTCCTAGCACAAGGAAAGCAGAGGCAGGCAGAATTCTGTGAGTTCAAGGTCAAGCTAGTACAAGGATAGCCAGAGCTACACAAAAAATCTTTTCTTAAAAAACCAAAAATAAAATGTAAATGTCTTAGTATTTCTATTGCTGTGAATGGAAAACCATCACCATGGCAACTCTTATAAAGAAATACATTTAATTGGGTGTCTTATAATTCAGAGATTTAGTTAGTTATCATCATGGCTGGTCTTTTGGTATACAGGCTGACCTATAGCTGTAGAAGTACCTTAGAATTATACATGTTTGATCAACAGTAATAAACTGACTTACTGGGTGTGGCTTATGTGTATCTGAGAGTTCAAATTCTTCCTCCAGAATGACACGTTTTCTCCAAAAAGACCACCCCTTATCCAACAAGGCAATAGTTACTAATAAAACCACTCCTCATAATGTTATGGGGGCAAATCACATTCAAAGTACTTCAATAATCTAATGGATTTTAGCAAGGCAATTGGAAAAGGGGAGAAGAGCAAGACTTGATAAAGATATGTTGGCCACATTTGGTCTGGCTAAAGGTCCTTCAGAAACATTAAGTTTTTGTTTGTGTGTTTGTATATGTGTACAGATTTATGTGTGTCTAATGTAGAATAAGAAAAGAGCTCATGAATTTCAGAGTGATTCAGATTATATAGGGTAAGTAGGAGGATGAAATGATAGAAGAAAGTTATTTAATTTTGATGCTTGAAAATGCAAAAATAACTACAAACTTTAAATAAATACCCCCTTAGTTGCACCTTCATCTGCCTGGAAGGACCCTGTTCTTCTGAGGCTTATTCATAAGAAAAGTAACCTTATCAGTTAAAGTAGAAACTTCTGTATATTTTTAGAATTAAAAATGTTTACATCTAGATTCCATCACCTTTGGGAAGAGACAAGTCCCTTGCTCCTCCCTGAATTTCTATCTATGTGAGACCGAGACTGTGAGTGTACTCCAGTGTGAAGGAGATACTGATACAACACCATGAGCAACTCAACACAAGAACATTCAAATAAGAGTGATAGCACAGAATGTTTGTTTTTAGGAAGAGGACACCATTCATAAGCTGTAATCACTAATCTGGCAAAATTAGGAAATGTCAATATAATGTCTCTGAATCAGAGGATTATTGAGGAGCCATGATGTGCTTCTAGATTTTTAAGTCTTTTTATCTAGAATAATGCACTTAAAGACATATGAAATTAGTTAATTAATTTAGCGGACTGAAAGTTGGCTTAGTTGTTAAGAGAATATACTGCTCTTACAGTAGCCTTGAGTTCAGACCCCAGCACCCATGTCAGGTGTCTCACAGCTGGCTGTAACTAACTGCAGAGACATTGGATGCCTCTCACAAGCAAGTGCAATTGTGTACACATAACCACTCATCTCACATACATACACATAGTAAAAGAAACAATAAAATATTTTTGCTTAAGTTTTGTTGTATTTATCATAGTAAATACAGATTACTCTAATATGTTCTTACATTTCAAAACATTTCAATAGACTTTTTTAAATTAAATATTGTATGTGTGAGTGCATGGAGGTCAGAAGAAAACTTCTAGGATTTGGCTACCTCTTATCACTACCAGGAATTTGATTGCTGTGCAATATTACTTGCCATAAATGTCCTTTAGAAACTTTCATTACATTGTACATGATGACAGGCAACAGAAGAGAAAAATAATCTATCTGCCATTTGCATGGAACTAAGTCTAAAAAAATAACCATTTGATTAAAAACAGCTGTGTAGGCAACAACACTATTTAGAAAATTGTGGCAAGTTTCTTTCATACAAAAAATTTTAATTTTCTTTTGTGATATTATTAAGTGGGTGATATATTGAAAAATGCTGAACACTCGACACTGTGTTTTCTACATTAGGTGCCATCTCTTATTCACAATTTCCTAGATTTCAAATCACATTAATCCTTTGAAAAGGGATCTGTGTATATTACTTGAAGTTTTCTGTCTCATGCTAAATAGTTTCTGATAATTTTAGAAGTAGTTATTCCTGTCTCCATTAATCTTACAGGGAACTTTCATTTAGTTCCTAGCAGCCGTATAGCACCGTTCAGTGGCTCTGATGCTCTGATCTGTTCTCTACTGACTTCTGCACATACGTGGTGTCTTAAACTTATGTTCAAATTTATTAGTTAATAAATAAATATTATTAAAGACTAATAATTGAAATTTATTCGACCTGTAATTTTAGAGGAACTAATCACACTAGAAAAGACTTATTGTAGAATTCTTTACACTGTATTTTCATTATCAAAACTTTTTATTTGAAAAATATGACACATGAAATGAATTTTCAATACATCAAAGCTATTTGTCAAGGCAAAGGGTAATACTTGAAGATATGTTTTTATTGATAACATTAGTATAAAAATGAACATAGGCTAGTGAAGTATTTGATTTGTTTACTGGAGTTTTAAACGCTTTAATCATCCCATGTGTTTTAGAGAGGATGATTATTGGAAAGAATTTATCTAGGAGCAAACACTCACTGGTCTCATTGGAAACTTCATTTTCTGGGCAGGGGTTGCAATCAAAACAGCAGACTATCATTCCCTCCTGCCAGAATTTTCTGAATCTGTGACCACAATTAGCATTGCACAAAGAGGGCAGAATCTGAGGAAAATTAGACACATACTGTTATCAGTACTTTTACCTACTTCTTCCATATCTACACTAGATGAACATGGTGAAATAAGCTTATTTTATATACAGCAAGTGAGTGACCATATTTCCCTTAGTATATTATATAATGTCATTTATATGAATGTGTGGAAACATTAATATAAAGTTGAGTAGCTTCACATTGCTAGAAAATTAGGAGGAAGAAACAGGTTTTGTGTTGTGGGCAAACACTATGGTTCTTGCAAACTGATTTTTGTAGTTAATTTTTGTCAACTTACCACAAAGTACATTAAAAAGTTAGTGGTAACATAATCTAAAAGAATCCTCTTCAGGTGAGTGCCTGGACTCACACCCAGAGAGAGTGCCTGCACCTAGGTCTGAGCCCTGGGCACCAGCCATTCAGGGGAAGACTTGCCCAACTTGGCCCAAGGTTCGGGCCATAGGGTAGGACCCACCAACCCCACCAGGAAGGTTCCTCCTCTCCAAGACCCTCAGGTGCACCCTACAACCTTCACACCCTGGCCGACACCCATCTGCCTGATACCTCAGCCACTTCCTGAGACTCAGAGAACAGCCCCCAGCTCCCATCCCTCCCACAGGATACCACTTCCTAAATATAACACCAGTAGCACAGACACTGAGAGAAACAATCAATCAATGGGACCTGTTGAAACTGAGAAGCTTTTGTAGAACAAAGGACGTGGTCAACAAGATAAAGCAACAGCCTACCGAATGGATAAAGGTTTTCATCAAGCCCACATCTGACAGAGGGCTGATACCAGACTATATAAAGAAATCAAGAAATTAGACATCAAAATGCCCAACAGTCCAATTAAGAAATGGGCTATAGAACTAAACAGAAAATTCTCAATAGAGGAAGTTCAAATGGCTGAAAGACAGTTAAGGAAATGCTCAACATCCCTAATTATCTGGGAAATGCAAATCAAAATGACTCTGAGCTACCACTTTACACCTGTCAGAATGGCTAAGATAAAAAAAAAAAACACTGAAGACAGCTTTTGCTGGAGAGGACATGGAGCAAGGGGAACTCTCCTCCACTGATGGTGTGAATGCAAGCTCGTACAGCCACTTTGGAAATCAATGTGGCACTTACTTAGAAAATTGGTAATCCATCTCCCCCAAGATGCAACTATACCACTCTTGGGCATATAACCAAGGAATGGTCAATCATACCACAAGGGCATTTGCTCAGCCCTGTTCATATCAGCATTGTTTGTAATAACCAGAACCTGAAAACAACCTAGATGCCCTTCAACTAAAGAATGGATAAATAAAATATGGCACATATACACAATGGAGAACTACTCAGCAGGCAAATGGATGGATCTAGAAAAAATTATCCTGAGTGAGGTAATCCAGACTCAAAAGAACAAACCTGGTATGTACTCACTCATAATAGGATACTAGATGTAAAACAAAGAGGACTAGTCTACTACTCACAACTCCAGGGAGGCCACCTAAAAACAGGACCCTAAGAAAGACACAGGCTTGCCCAATGACAGAGAAATGGATGAGATCTACATGAACAACCTGGATGTGTGAGGGGGTAATGAAGGGAAAGGTTCAAGGGAAAGAGAGCTTAGGGTAACAGGATCATAAAGAGAAATAGATAACAAAGAACAACAGACCATGATAAATGAAGACCACATGAGAACAGGAATAGGAAGAGTGCTGGAGAAATCCCCAGAAATCCACAATGATACATCCACTGTAGACTACTAGCAATGGTCTAAAGAAAGCCTAATCTGACCTAGTCTGGTAATCAGATGACCAAACACCTTAACTGTCGTGCTGGAAATCTCATCCCATAACTGATGGCAGTGGATGCATAGATCTTCCGCCAGGCCCCAGAAGGAGTTCCAGGACTCCAATTAGTGAAAAAGAGGAGGGACTGTAAGAATGTAAATTGCTGAGACCAAGATTGGAAAAAAAAGAGACAAATAGCCAAACTAATGGAAACACATGAATTATGAACCAAAAGCTGTGGAGCCCCCAACTGGATCAAGCCCTCTGGATAAATGAGCCAATTGAATAGCTTGAACTGTTTGGGAGGCACCCAGGCAGTGGGACCTGGACCTGTCCTTAGCACATGAACTGGCTGTTCAGAGCCTGGGTCATATGTGTGGACACTTTGCTCAGCCTGGAAGGAGGGCACTGGACCTGCCTGAACTGAAACTTCCAGGTTGAGCTGAATCCCCAGGGGTGTCTTGGCCTTGGAGGACATGGGAATGGAGGGGAGGGGCTGGGGCTATTGCAGTTTTGGCGGCTTAAGGGGGACGGACTGTGAAACCCATCGCTAATATGTAAAACACAAATATAATAAAATAAAAATGTGAAATAAAATATAATGTATAAAAATAAAAAAAAAAATGCTGGTTGGAAAATACAGGGGTGCAGCCCACCTGTATTCTAGTTCTCAACCAAGATTCCTTCTTTCAATATAAAAAAAAGAATTCTCTTCATTGAACATCCTGTCAGCCTACTTGTGATACATTTTATTAATTGGCACTTGATTTAGCAGTGCTCAGGCCACTGTGGGCATTGCTGTCCCTAGGCAGGGCATATGGGAAATCAAGCAGAGCAAGCCAGTAAGTAGAGATTTTCTACCTAAGTGTCTATGCTTTAGTTGCAGAGATCAGAATCCTACTTTGTCCTCCCTTAATTCTAAACCATGAGCATTCACTCACTCCTCTTCACTTTGCTTTTAGTCACTCTTTAATCACAATAGTGGCATTGCAACCTAGAGCTAGTGAACATATGAATCAGGGGAAGTAACTCCTCATATCTCAGATAGCATACATGAACTCTAATTAAATAGCACTGCACAACATGAAAGAGAGTGTATAAGAAAAAAGGTAAAGCAGAGCCTGGTACATTTGTAGTGACAGCATGCTGAGTTGATGAGAATTGTTGCTCACTGAAATTGTCAACACTGAAAAGTGGAGTGTTTCCTCAGGTGAAAATGCTTTACAAAACCTTTAAGAACTGGGGGAAGCTGAATAAAAGTTAGCTTACTTAATCTCAATTAAAGGATTTCTTAAAGTTTAAAATAAAAAGTCGTGTTTTTTCATCAGAATCCTGCTGAGAGCGAACTGAACGTGGCTTCCGAAAACTGCTGATGATTGTGTCTTCACTCTTCATCCTCTCGTCAGGTTGAGTTCTCTGTTGAAAATGCAGAGTCTCCCATGCACTGGGCCTTTCACTTTCTCCACAGGTGGATAGCCACAAACCTTCCTTTTCTTTGGCAGTTTCATCAAAGAGAGTCTCACAATGTTTTTGGGAGACCTCAGCTCCTGAGATAAACTAGGCTGTCATAGTTACCACATATTCAACACCATAAAGACCAATGTGGCAGCACCATTTGGTTCTTCTTCAGCAAGACAATTATATCCTCAAATAGAAGAAACAGAAGAAAACGACCTTAAAAATATTTTTAAAATGACAGAGTCTTTAAAGAAGAAATGAAAAATCCCCTTTAGGAATTGAGGCAAAGAAAACAAAAAGTTGAAATAAATAAATAAATCCCTTAAAGAAAGGCAAGGAAACCAAGAAAAAGCAATAAAACAGGTGAAGGAATCAATGCAAGAAATGAAAAGTAAAATAGAGGGAAAAAAGAAGACAGAAATTGAGGGAATGCTGGAAATTAAAATCTCACCATATGTACAGGAAATATAGATTTCAAGGATAATCGAAATAATTCCATAAATGGAAGTGAGACTCATTGGCACTGAAGATATGATGGAGGAAATAGATTCAGCAGGGAAAGAAGGCATTAAAGCCAACAAAGTCATAACACAAAACCTTCAGGAAATCTGGGACACCTTGAAAAGATCAAACCTAACAATAATGGGGATAAAAGAAGGAGAAGAATAGCAGTTGAAAGGCACATAGAATATATACAACAAACTCATAGAAGAAAACTTTCTCATGAAAAAAAATAAGATTTGCCAGGCAGTGGTGGTACATGCCTTTAATCTCAGCACTCAGGAGGCAGAGACAGGCGGATCTTTGTGAGTTCAAGGCCAGCCTGGTTACAGAGCGAGATCCAGGAAAGGCACAAAGCTACACAGACAAACCCTTTTTTGAAAAAATCCCCCCCCCAAAAAAGAAAAAAAATCAGATTTAAAAAATATGTATCCACAAATCTAGCTCTAGCCCTATAGACAGCACTAGAAGAAAAATCCAACCTATGGAATTTAGCAACACCCAGGAACACACAGTAAATATATTTATTATCCCACAGCAAAAAATCCCCAAAAAGGGAAACACACAGTCCTACCACCAACAATAAGAGGAATTAACAATCAATGTTCATTAATATCCTTTAATATCAATAGACTCAATTTGCCTATAAAGGACACAGGCTGACAGAATGGATATGAAAACAGGACCCATCATCCTTCTTCTGCATACAAGAAACACCCCACAACTTCAAAGACAGGTACTATCTCAGAGTAAAAGCCTAGGAAAAACCCTTCCATTCAAACAAATTTAAGAAGCTAGATGGTGTAGTTATTCTAATATCTAAAAAAATAGATTTCAAACTAAAATTAATCAAAGGAGGCTAAGAAGAACAGAATATATTCATCACAGGAAAAAATCAATATGAGGTCTCAATTCTGAACAATTTTGCTTCAAATACAAGGGCACCCACAGATGTAAAAGAAGCATTACTAAAGTTTAAATCACACATAAAACCCCACAATGTAATAGTGAGAAACTTCAACACTGCACTCTCTCCAAAGGACATGTCTGCCAGACAGAAACTTAATGGAGAAATAATGGAACTAAGAGATGTTATGACTCAAATGGACTTTATAAATTTCTACAGAACATTCAAATCAAACACAAGAGAATATACCTTCTTCTCATCCCCCTATGGAACCTTCTTTAAGTATGAGAACACAAAAATGGTCACAAAGCAAATCTCAGCATTTACAAAAATAAATGGAATATTCTACTGTATTTTGTTAAACCACCATGTCTTAAAGTTAGAATTCAACAGAAACAGAAATTACAGAAAGTCTACAAACTAATGCACACTGAATAATGCTCAACCGAATCACCAGTTTGTCAAGTAAGAAATAAAGAAAGAAATTAAAGACTCCTTATATTTAAACAGAAATGAATGGATTACATACCAAACTTATGGGACACTAGGGAAGCCATACTAGGAGGAAAATTAGTAGATCTAAATGCCTACATAATGAAGTTAGAGATATTGCACACTAGTGACTTAGCAGCATTCCTGAAATCTATAAAGGAAAAAGAAGCAAACTCAACCAGGAGTAACACATGCCAGGAAATAATCAAATTGAGGTCTGAAATCAATAAAATAGAAATAAAGAGAACAGTACAAAGAATCAATGAAACAGTGAGTTGGTTCATTGCGAAAATCAACGTGATAGAAAGACACCCTTATCCAAACTGACTAAAAATCAGAGAGAGAGAATATCCAATTAACAATATCATAAATGGAAAGGAGACATAACATCTGAGAATGAGGAAATCCAGGGAATCATAAAGTCATACTTCAAAAACCTGTACTCCACAAAATTGGAAAATCTAGAAGAAATGGAAATTTTTCTAAATAAGTGCCATATACCAAAATTAAATCAAGACCAGTTAAACAATTTAAATATACCTATTAACCATAATTCAAAGCCCATGGCCAGATGGTTTCAGTGCAGAATTCTACCAAAATTTCAAAGATACAATGATACAATTCTTCTCATTTTTTTTACACTTAATTGAAACACAGGAACATAGCCAAATTATTTCTATGAGGCTACAGTTACCCTGATGGCCATGCCACACAAAGATGCAAAAGAAAGAGAATTACAAAACAATCTCCCTCATGAACATTGATTCAAAAAATACTGGCAAACAAAATCCAACAACATATCAATAAATCATCTATCATGATGAAGTAGGCTTCATCCCAGAGATGGAGGGATGGTTCAACATATGAAAATTTATCAGTATAATCCATCATATAAATAAACTAAAAGAAAAAAAAAACCCTACATGATCATCAATATAGATGTTGAAAAAGCCTTTGACAAAATATAACATCCCTTCATTATAAAGTTCTTTTAGAAATCAGGAATACAAGAAATATACATAAACATGATAAAGGATGGGGGGAAGGTAGGGGAGGGTGTGGGAAGGGTGAGGACAGGGGAAACCATGGCTGATTTATAAAATTAAAACACATAATAAAAAAAAAAAAAACATAATAAAGGCAATTTAGAGCAAGCTGATAGCAAACCTCAAAATTAATGGATAGAAACTCAAGGTGATGCCTCTTAATTCAGGAGCAAGACAATACTATTATCTATTCAATATACTCAAAGTCCTAGCTAGAGCAGTAAGACAACAAAAGGATATGAAAAGCATACAAATTGGACAGGAAGTAGTCAAATTTTATTTGCAAATGATATGATAGGATAGTCTACATACATGACCCCCAAAATGCAACCAGGGATCTCCTACAACTGAGCAGTACCATCAGGAATGTGGATGGATACAAAATTAATTTAAAAAATCAACAACTCTCCTATACACAAATGATAAGCAGGCTGAGAAAGGAATCAGAAAATCATTACGTTTACAATAGCCACAAATAATACAAAATATCCTGGGGTAACTCTAACCAACCAAATTAAAGAACTGAATGACAAGAAGTTTAAGTCCTTGAAGAAGAAAATTAAAGAAAGTATCAGAAAAAAAAAAAGATCTCCCATGCTCATGGACAGGTATAATCAACATAATAAAAATGGAAATCTTGTCCAAATAAATTTACATATTCAATTCAATCCCCACCAAAATCCCAACCCAATTCTTCACAGAACTTGATAGAACAATACTTAACTTCACATGGACAAACAGCAAATCAATCAGCTAAAACAATCCTGTACAATACAGCAACTTCTGGAGGTATTATCATCCCTAAATTCAAGCTCTACTATAGACCTATAGTAATAAAATAAGATTGATATTGGCATAAAAATGCAGTAATACACAAACATGGACCAGGTTGTGCTCTGGAAGTTCAGTTAAAGAGAGGGAAGAGGGATTATATGAGCAAGGGGGATCAAGATCATGCTGGGGAAATCTACAGAACCAGCTCAACCAAGCACATAGGAACACAAAAACTTTAAACTGACAACTGTGGAACCATCATAGGACCAGACTAGACCCTCTGCATATGGGAGACTGTTGTGTAGCTGGATCTGTTTGATAGACTCCTATCAAAGTGATTAGGATATATCTTTGGTGCATAAGCTGGCTTTTTGGATCCCATTACCTATGGTTGGATGCCTTGTTCCCACTTGAGGCAGGGGGTTAGGAGCTTGGTTCTACCTCTACTGAATGTCCAGGCTTTTCTGTCCATCCATGGGAGAACTTACGTTTTTAGAGGAGAGGATGAAGGGTGGCTCAGGGGGTTACGCAAGGATCGGGGAGCAGGAGCAGGGAGGAGAGGGGGATCTGTGTTTGGCATGTAAGATGAATAAAATTTTGTATTAAATTTTAAAAAATTAAGTGATGATCTTATTTAACAGCATGTCTTCCTTTTCTTTCTCTCCTTCTTTCTGCCCATTTCTTTATTTTTTGTATTGTTTTTAGAGACAAGGATTCTCTTTGTAGCCCTGGTTATTCTTGAACTCAATCTGTAATAAAAATGATGACTTGCATATGTGTAATTTTCTCCTCATTTACAATTAGCCTCAGTTTTGCAGCACTGTGTGTCAGAGGTTCAGCAGAAGAGAGGAAAATCTTTGTGTAGTACTCAGAGTGCCAAGAGAATTTCACTTTACTGGAAATAATATTAAACAGTGCTAACAAGCATTTTTATATTTATATTAAAAGACCGAAATGTGTTCTAATACGACAAATATTCAATATGTTCATGTCTGATATCGTCAAAGAATCAACAAAACATCATATCAAAAAGTGAAAAGGAGAGTCATACTAAATGAGGCTAAAGAATGGTCCCTAATGTGACAATCTATTTCATTTCACTAAGTTACAAGGAATCATAAAAGAGAATGCTGTTTTATGAAAATCAGAACAATTAGGTCAGACCCACCTCTCTACCTCCTGTGGCCCACTCTATAATGTCTTCATATAAATGTAGCTGTTGACTAAGTGGGCTAAACTTTCCAATCTTCACCTTAAGTCCAAGACCATTTGGGAAATTCCAAATCTGGAAAATGTCATACTCTGCCCTCAGTATTTCTTTCTGTCTCAATATCGCATTGTCACCAGCAATATAAGTGAAGTGGGTCTTCCTAAGAATGGAGTGCAGCTGAAAGACAGTCAACATTCTATAGTGTGTGTGCTCTTCCTTGAAGTGAAAAAATGTATTCAGATTTCAACATAAATATAATTTTGTTGAAGGTGCATAGTTAAGAAATCTTAATGAAAGCAAGTGGATTAATTAAATTACGCTCAATGAAAATACCAAAAAATTGCAGATATATATGCAGACACCACACATAAATATTAAATATGCACACACACATACATTCACTCATACAGATACAGAATATATATATAATACATACATAATACAGCCACATACTATTTTCTCACACACACATATATAAGTCAAGACACATATGTGAACACACAGGCACCCCAAAATCACACTTATGCACCCAAACATACACACAGAAACGGAAGCCCATAAAAGCATACACAAGCTCACACACACACTCACAAATTCATGGATATATACACATAAAATTGCACAAGGTGATATTGATGCAGACAAGCTTATACTGAAATCCAATGACAGACAGCCACACATACAAATACACACAGATACACTGAAACAGAGATATACTGTACACAATTTAATCCAAAAATACACACAAATAACACATGTAGGCACATGTAGTGTAGACACATGCACTGACATATACATACAGGAAGATACACATAGAAATAGACACCTACAGGAAAAACATTGATGCAAGACAAATTAATGTAAATTTCTACAAACTGACAGACATGCAGATAGTCAGAAACTCATTCACATCAACATAGATATACACCTAGATACACAGAAACAAACATAAAATGGACTTTGAAATTAAAGACCAGTGATTATACATGCATATAAGTGAAGTATGGAGAAACAGAAACACATATGAAGTTCAAAGTGGATAGGTTTTCTACTTCCATTCTCCGTGAATCTTTAGAAGTTACAATGTGACCACATGCAGATCATGTTAGAAAGTAACTGAACATCTATGTGAAAATTTTCTGTAGCTAGTGTGCCAAAAATATCATTTGCCCTAGCAATGTTTTAAAAACTACACATTGATGGCATGTTCATCAGCTGACTCCACTCTATGGCCATTTTTTTTTTTACCCAATTAGGGTGACATTCACCAAATGAGAATGAGAATTGCTGAGACATCACCAGATATTGTGATATGGAAACTGTGAAGAGGCAGACCATATGTGATGTGACAATGTATGGAGTCAATTCTTTACTCATCTTCCAGGCTTGGAAGTTAGAGGGTAACTGGAAGAAAAACAAAACACTATCTGGACAAATTAAAATTAGAGAAATGGCATTGAATTTCTAAAAGAATTTGGGGATGTTTATTGAATTGCAGTTTGGGAGAACGAGGCAGACCTTTCAAGTCATTGCTCTGATTCTCATCCTCTGACCCCTCATGAAATATTCATGATGACATATATATAGAAAATATAAGGCAATTACCTTTCTTTGAAAGGCTGTATGAACTCAGTGATCTCCACTGATTCTATTTCCTTAGGGGTTATGGGACTATTTAATTGGTTTATCTGGTCTTGATTTAACTTAGGTATGTGGTAGCTATTCAGAAAATCATCCATTTCTTCTCGATTTTCCAGTTTTGTGGAGTAGAGGTTTTTGAAGTATGACCTGATGATTCTCTGGATTTCCTCATTGTCTGTTGTTATGTCCCCCTTTTCATTTCTGATTTTGTTAATTTGGATGCTCTCTCTCTGTCTTTTGGTTAGTTTGGATAAGGGCTTGTTAGTCTTGTTGATCTTATCAAAGATCCAACTCTTTGTTTCATTAAGCCTTTGTATTGTTCTTTTTATTTGTATTTTATTGATTTCAGCTGTCAATTTGATAATTTACTAGCGTCTGTTCCTCCTGGGAGACTTTGCTTCTTCCTGTTGAAGGGCTTACAGGTGTGCTGTCAAGTCACTAGCATGAGATTTCTCCAGCTTCTTTATGAGGGCATTTTGTGCTATGAATTTCCCTCTTAGCACTGCTTTCATGGTGTCCCATAAATTTGGGTATGTGATGTATTCATTATTATTGATCTCTAGGAAATCCTTAATTTCTTTCTTTATTTCTTCCTTAACCCATTGGTGATTCAGTTGAGCCTTATTCAATTTCCAAGAGATTGTAGGATTTCTGTAGTTTTTTTCTGTTGTTGAAATCTAACTTTAAACCATGGCGGTCTGATAGAACACAGGAGGTTTTTCCAATTGTTTTGTATCTGTTAAGATTTGCTCTGTGGCCAAGTATGTGGTCGATTTTAGAGAAGGTTCCATGGGGTGCTGAGAAGAAGGCCTATTCTTTTTTGTTTGCATGGAATGTTCTGTAGATATCAATTAAGTCCATTTGAGCCATAACATCAGTTTAGTACATTATGTCTCCGTTAAGATTCAATTTGGTTCATCTGTCCAGAGGTGAAAGTGGGGTTTTGAAGTCTCCCACTATTAATGTGTGGGGTTTTATATGTGATTTAAGCTTTAGTAATGTATCTTGTACATATGTGGGTGCCCTTATGTTTGGGGCATAAATGTTCTTCATCTTGGTGGATCTTTCCTGAAATGAGTATGTTATATCCATTATCATCTCTTTTGTTTAATTTTAGTTTGAAGTCTATTATGGTGGATATTAGGATGGCTACACCAGCTTGCTTCTTAAGACCATTTGATTGGAAAGTCTTTTCCCAGCCTTTTATTCTTAGGAGGTGTCTGTCTTTGAATTTGAGGTGTGTTTCTTGTATGCAGCAGAAAGATGGGTCCTGTTTTGGTATCCATTCTATAAGGCTGTGTCTTTTTATAGGTGAATTAAGTCCATTGATATTAAAGGATATTAATGACCAGTGCTTGTTCATTCCTGTTGTTATTTTTATCTTTTGTTGGTAGTGTGTGTGTACTTCTCTTCTTTGGGGTTTACTGCTGTGGTGTTATCTATTGCCTGTGTTTTCATGGGTGTATCTGCCTTCCTTATGTTGGAATTTTCCTTCTAGTTCTTTCTGTAGGGCTGGGTTTGTGGATAAGTATTGTTTAAATCTGGTTTTGTCTTGGAAGGTCTTGTTCACTCCATCAATGATGATTGAAAGTTTTGCTGGGTATGTTATTCTAGGCTGGCATCCATGGTGTCTTAGTGTCTGCATTATATCTGTCCAGGTCCTTCTGGCTTTCAAAGTCTCCATTGAGAAACTGGGTGTTATTATGATGGGTTTGCCTTTAGAAGTCACTTGGCCTTTTATCTTTGCGGCCCTTAATATTCTTTCTTTTCTGCACATTTAGTTTTTTAATTGTTATTTTGCAAGGGGACTTTTTTTTGGGGGGGTCTGTTCTGTTTGGTGTTCTATAGGCTTCTTTTATCTTCATAGGCATTTCCATTTTTAAGGTGGGAAAATTTTCTTCTATGATCTTTTAAAATATATGTTCTGTGCCTTTAAGTTGGTATTCTTCTCCTTCCTTTATCCCTATTATTCATAGGTTTGGTCTTTTATGGTGTCCCAAATTGCGTGGACATTTTGGGTCATGACTTTGTTGGTTTTAGTGTTTTCTTTGATTGATGAATCTATTTCTTCTACCGTATCTTCAATACCAGAGATCCTCTCTTCCATCTCTTGCATTCTGTTGGTTATACTTGCCTCTGAGGTTCCTGTTTGTTTACTCAGATTTTCTATTTCCAGCATTCCTTCTGCTAGTGTCTTCTTCAATTTTTCTATTTCCCTCTTCAGTTCTTGGACTGTCTCCCTTGCTTTTTCATGATTTTTTTTTTCTGTTCCTATACTTTATTTTTGATTTCTTCTATATAAGGCTCTAGCCTCTTCATTATGTTACTTTTAAGGTTGTTTTCTTTTTCTTCTTTTATTCTGTGATGTTCACGTCTAGCTGTTTGAAAAGGGCAAGGTTCTGATGATGCTGTATTGCTCTTTATTTTGTTGTATGTATTTCTGCCTTGACGTGTACCTGTATCCTCTTGGGTTCATTCTGGGTCTTATCAGTGTACTTGGTCCAGAGAGAGTTGACAGATTTAGGGAGACTCTCTTTGGTCCAGATGGAAGCTCTGGGCCAGATGGGAGTGCTGGTCCAGATGAGAGTCCTGGCTGGATAGGAGCTGAGTGGCTGGACTCTGAGTCTCAGGAAGTCCCTGGGGTCTCCTTATTTTGTCCAGATGGGAGCTCCTCTTGTCCAGATGGGAGTTCCTCTAATCTCTGGTCAAGATGTGAGTTCCAGGGTGCTGGTCTCTGATTCTCAGGAAGTGACTGTGATCTCTGGCAGATGGGTGTGCGGGCAGGGCGTGGAGACTTCAGGGACTACCTGCAGTCTTAGAAAAGTGGTGCCTTCCTGTAGGGCCCACTGATTGGCCAGAAACTGGTGCAAAGTTGGGCAGGTCATCCTGGGATGGCCTGTGTCCAGCGATGGTACCCAGGGGTAGTTGCCTCTCTGGCTATAACCCCAGGCAATCACCTCTGGTCCAGATGGACGTTCTGGGGTGGACAGGAGCTGGGGGTTGTTCTATGAGTCTCAGGAAGTGGTTGGGGTCTCGGGCAAATGGGTATGAGGGTAGGGTGAGGAGACTGCAGTGTCTGCCTGCAGTCTTGGAAAAGGGGAGCCTCCCCACATGGCCCTCTGATTGGCCAGAAACTGGGGCCAAGTTGGTTAGGTCCTCCTGGGATGGCCTGTGTCCAGCGGTGGGACACAGGGGCATCTGCCTCTCTGACCTCCTTTATTTTTCATCACATACTTGAAGGAAGTAAATTACTTACCATGTTCACTTTGGACTAATGGTAGAGATCACTGCATTGTGATTTCTATCTTGAAACTTTTGAAGTTGATACTAAAGTGTGCTATACTTGTGACAAAAACATTTAGTGATGTTTATTCTGTTGCCTTTATATTTCTCCTATGTCTTTTGTTCATTTTCTATTATTGTACTTTACCCTGTGATAGGTATTTTTCTGCTGTAGTGTATAGAATGGTATACCTATAATCTAAGTGGTCCACTCTTGACTTAAATATCAGGTTGCTTGTGATCATAGTTTTCAAGTAAGGTTGTCTGTAAAATTGTGATGTTTTCTTGTTGCTGGATTTGGTTATCATTTTTTTTTTTACAAATTCCCTTGAGATATGATCTTGTGATTCTGTTTGGCTTGGATGTTATTAATGATTCAGAGATATATTTGAACTCATGATCCTCATGTATCCACCTCCTGAGTACAAGTCCAAAGGCAAATGAGGTACTCCCATCGTGTTTGCTTTATTCAACAAAGTTTAACAATGCTAATGTTAAAATGCTTAACGGAAGAGAATATAAGAAACATTACATACCTCATGAGTATAAAAATATGGCTGTCTCCTTCACATATCTTGTTACAAGGCACAGAGAGCAGCATGAATGCATATGCACAAACAGTATAAAATCCAGAGAGCATTCAGGACACCAGAGAAAAAAGACTTTCTAAATAAACAGCATTGATATACAAAAGAAATCACATTACCTAAGGGTATAGGAACAATACTTACATGGATGTTTTCCCATTTGGAGTCCAAGACCAGAATTGAATTGACACAAGCCTCCTCCCTAATTTAGAAGCACTCTCGAATTGATAAACACCAGCTAATGGGAATTTACTTTCCTGCAAAGGAGTCCTACTAAAGAATTAAACTACTTATAATTGTAGACTTCGTCTCTTGAAATAGATGAAAACAGAAAATTCAGTAAATCTCAGTTTTGAAAGTCATTGTTTCATAATACTTTGTCAGAGTTCTCCCCTTTACCCCAAGTTTTTTAGCAGATATACACACACACATACACACACAAAAAAAACAACCATATACTATTTTATGATATACATAATATATTTAAAATGTACAAATACATATATATGTACACACACACATACATATATAAATATATGATGTTAATGTGTAATTTGACTGGGAAGAGTGGAAGGAGAGGAGAATATCTGTGGATAGCCCACCAGTTTCTTTGACTGTAGAGTCCTGAGTGTATCCTAGGTATAGCCGCTCAGTTTGTATGAGTGGAATAAAGCAGGGTGTATGGAGAAGTTTTGGTGGGGAAGATCTTTGTGACCCACTGGAGAAGTTGATATGGCTAGCTGAAGCAGAGCTACAGAGCTGGGTTTATGACATGGCATTGTATTTTTTTCAGAGTTGAAGGAAAGGTGAACATTTGCATTTAGCTTTTATATTTCCCTGGCTGGAGTGGGCTGTGAGTATCCAGAATAAGTCTCCTTGAATTTGGGGTTGTGTTAATGCAATGAGTGGTAGGAGGGAAGTTATAAGGGGGAGATTTCTGTATTCCACTAGCAACAGGGTCATAGGTAGAAAACTGAGTCCACAGCAGGTAGAGTGCTGCTGAGGTAGGGAAGAGATTGTGAGATTGGGTTTGGTGGAGTGGAGGGAGAGGTGAGGATCTGCAGTTCATCAAATAGCATGCATAGTTTGATGAAACACATGGTGCAAAATATACTTGATGTGTGTTTATAACAGAGGCTACAACACAGGCCCATGATGCAACTTGGGAAGCACTTTAAGAAGCATCTGAGTATATTTACTTTTATTTTTTACTTAATTTTTGCTAATTGACTGTTCGGAAATGTTTTATTGTTGCCACATGTG
The DNA here is from genome assembly GCF_903995425.1 of Onychomys torridus. NCBI lineage: Eukaryota > Metazoa > Chordata > Mammalia > Rodentia > Cricetidae > Onychomys > Onychomys torridus. The sequence goes on from NW_023413232.1 coordinate 23,385, forward strand.
TTTTGAGCATTATGTAAACATTTCATGGGCATATAAACAAATGACAATTCATCACAGATAAAGCACCAGTGACAGAGCAAGTCAATGATTCAACACAACCCTACACTTGTCAATCAGTCTCTACCTGGTAACATGCCTGCCAACAAAAGTCTACATAGGACGCTTGCATGGTGAACCGCTCAGGTCTTTCATTCTCTTGATGCCAACCCACCCTATCCCCTCTTTACCATTCTACTTTCTACAATATTGCAAGCCCACCTGGGTCAGATTCTCCCAGCTCTACCAAGAACCACAATGACCCCCAGAATTCCAGGTAGGCCATCCTTGATTCTCCCCCACTGTCCTTGTCCTCAAAATGCCATTGACCATCCCCAACACTCCAAACCACAGTACCCCAGACCCACAACACTGTGGGTGATTACCTACTCAACCAGAGAACATGCATGATGTAAAAGGTTCATGTTGGTGGTCATCCTCTTTAGTATCCTACATTTTGATGCCCCAATCCAACCTTATTCACAAACTCAATCACTTCTCCATCAAAGTTTCCATACCCAACTTTGGGAGAGTCCCCCTGTTGGAACAGAAGCTAATCTGGCCACCAGATTTTTTTTTCCCCACAGTCGTGTGGGGATACCTTGAAGAATCTCAGGCCATATTGGCCAGAAGACAAAAGAGAAAACAGAAACAAAGAACCAAACACATATACAAATAAGAAGAACTTATAATTAAGCATCTAGGCCAATAATTGCCACAAACTCAGATGCCTAGACACCAAAGTTTAAGTTTACAAACAACAACAGCTGAGGCTGTGTGCCACTCCCAATGACAGGTATCTTATTACAGCAAACCATGACTGTTCCAACAGAGCTGAAGCATAATAAAAAGGACCTTAAATGCAAATTGTTTGAGATAGTTGAGGATCTTAAAGAGGAAATTAATAAATCACCAAAAGAAATTGAGGAAAAGACAAACAAAAATGAGTAGGAAATGAGTAAATTCCTTCAAATGGAAGGGAGAAAAAATACATTGAAAGAAATGAATAATACTGTATGAGATCTGAAAAGGGAAACAGAATCTATGACGAAAACACAAACTGAGGAACTTTTGAAAAAGGAAAATCTAGGTCGGCAAACAGAATATAAGAGATGGAATAGAGAATCTAAGTCATTGAGATTCAAGACACAAAATAGATACAATTACCAAAGGAAATATTAAATCTAAAAAAAAATCCTTGACATCAAACATCCATGAATACAAGAATACTATGACAAGGCCAAACTTAAGAATAATAGGAATAGAGGAATGATAAAGAATCCCATCTCAAAAGCATACAATATGTTTTTCCCAAAATTGTAGTTTTCCTAACCTAGAAAGGAAAAGCCTACAAAGGTACAACAAAGTTTGCAAAACACCAAATAGATTGTAACAAATATGGATGGCCTCACAATATCATCAAAACATTAAACATACAGAACAAATAATGGATAGTAGATGGTTGGAGTAAAAAGCTGAAGTAACATGTGATGACCAATCTGAATTTCATCTGACATGTTACTTAGTGTTTTGGTTTTTGAGACAGGGTTTCTTTGTAAACCTTTGCGCATTTCCTTGAACTTGCTTTGTAGACCAGGCTAGCCTTGAACACACAGAGATCTGCCTGTCTCTGCCTCCTGAGTCCTGAGATTAAAGGCATGTGCCACCACAGCCCAACTTCATCTGATATTTTAATGAAGACTATAAAAGCCAGAATGATGGGGTCAGTTGATCTGCAGATGGTAAGAGAGCGCAGATGTCAACCCATACCACTATACTGAGAAAAACTCTCCATCTTTCTTCAAGGAGACAAGGGGATACTCCATGATAAAATTTAATCAAATTTAAAAAGGATCTACCCCCATGTAGAACATTGCAGAAGGTAATAGAAGGAAAATTCAAACAAGAGTAGATAGCCTCACCCATGAAAACACAAGAAACAAAATAATCTCTTACCAGCAAAATGAAAAGAAGGGAAACACTCACAAACATGACCATCAACAACAAAATATAAGAACAAAAGAGAAATTAGCAAGTGTTTTCATTGATATGTCAGTAGGATCACCTTCAATATAAAAAGACACAGATTAACAGACTGGATGTGGGAACATCTGTCTTTATGGAAATAATAATAAATATACCTCAAAATCAAACCTAAGAGTTAATGGCTGGAAAATTTAAGCAAAATGATGTAGAAAAGAAGGTAGGGAAACATTTCTGGCTTCTAGCAAAATAAACTTCAAACCAAAATTAATCAAAGGATATGAGTATGAACACTATATATTTATATAGGGGAAATCCATACAGATATCATTTCCCTTCTCAACATCTATGCTCTAAATGCAAGGTCACTCACATTATTAAAAGAAACATAACTTAAAGAGAATGAAAAAGAAATGAGACTAAAGCTTAAATCATGCATTGACTCTTAGACATTGACAGTAGGAGATTTCAAAATCCCACTCTCTCCAAAGGACAAGTCATCCAGACAAAAGCAAAGCAGAGTAATGCTCGTGCCAACAGATGTTATAAATGATAGATCTCACAGGTATCTACATAACATTGCACTCAAACACAAAGCAACATTTCTTCTTTTCAGGACCTCATGGAACTTTTTCCAAAATTGACCAACTACTTGGTCACAAAGCAAGTTTCAAATAATTCAAGAATATTTAAACAACCCCTTGCATCTTAACAGACCACCACAGATTTTACCTAAACTTCAACAATAAGAGAAAAAAAAAAAACAGAAAGCTTTCAAACTCATGGAAAATGAACTCTCTAATAAATGACTAGGGGATTAAGATAAGAATAAATAAAGTAATGACTTTATAGAATTAAATGAATATGAATGTAACATACACCCAAAGATACAGGATAAAGTGACAGTGGTGGTAAAATAGGGTTCATTCATCTAGCTTTTTACATAATAAATTGGAGAGATCTGATAATAGCAATGTACAACACACCTGAATGCTCTAGAATGAAAATAAGTAAGCACATCCAAGAAGAATAGACTCTAGTTTAATCAAAGTGAAATCTGTAATCTAGAAGATAGAAAAAAAGAGATCCATAAAAAGTCAATGAAGCAAAGAACTGGTTCTTTGAAAAAAATCAACAAGTTAGACAAACCTTTATCCAAACTAATTAAAAGACAGAATATTCAAATTAACCGTAACAGAAAATAAAGGAGAGACATAATAAGAGACATCAAGTAAATCTGAATAATCAATAGGTCATATTTTAAAAAATTGTAATTAACAAAATTGGAAAATGAAATAGAAATGAATAATTTTCTCAATATATACCCTTACCAAGTTAAACAAAGATCAGCTAAAGAATTTGCCACCCACCTACAACCCCTAAGTAAATGAAAACAGTCTTTCATAGTCTCCCAACCAAAAAAACAAAAAACAAGAAAACAACAACAAAAAAACCACAGAGTAGATTATTTTAGCACACACTTTTACCAGACATTCCAGTAAGATATAACACCAGTTTTCTTCAAATTATTCCACAAAATGAAAACAGAAGGAAGACTGAAAACTTCATATTATGAGGCCACAGTCACCTGATTCAATAAACATATATAATTCAACCATGAAAGAAGTTTACAAACAAATTCCCTTTATGAAAACAGATGTAAAATATTCAATAAAATATTTTCAAATTTTATCCAAGAAAACATGAAAAAAATCATCCAGAATGACCAAATAGCCTTTATCCAAGATATTTAAATATGATTCAACCTCATAAAATATGTCAATGTAATCCACCATATAAAGAAACTAAAAAACAAACCCATAATTTCATTAGATGTTGAAATAACCTTTAAGAAATCCCTACAGCCTTTCATGATAAAATTCTTGGGGAATGGGTTCCCTGTCCTCCCCCCTCCAGCCACAACCTCCACCTTCCCCCCAGCCCCTCCCCTCTATTCCCATCAAAATTAAAACATAAATATAATAAAAAAGACAAAATTTAAAAACATCTTGGGGATTGTTTCAAATTTTTATTTTTTCAAAATCTAAGTAGGAAAGTGAGGGGGAATAAAGAAATTTGTAAGTCAATCTTGGTGTCCTCCAACAGAGAATTGAATGAGGAAAATATGCTATTCAAGCCTAAAGTTTTTAGGTATTAAAGACATGAAGTTACTTTTTGTGGGGTTTTGGGAGTAGGAAGTTAAATGCAATTAGAATAATCATATTACTCATATAAAGCAAATACCAGAATAAAAAAAATGAAAACACACACTTTTTCCTCTCAAAAAAGTCTTGGGAGCTCATCCTCCTGGGACAACATTTCGGTGGCCTGGTTGGGGAACTCTGCTCTTGGTTCCATGGGCCTCTCTTTTGTCTTCGGCTTGTGGCAGTTGATGAAGCAGTTCATGGGCAGCTGAAGATTTCTGTCTCCTTGGGTACAAGATTTCCTCTTCACACACATACAAATTCAAATAACAAAAAAGATGACTCCCAGGGGGATGAATACTTTCTCATGTTGAAACTTGGTGGTGGGTGGAAGCTGGGTGATATTTATGGTAGGTAGAAGCTGTGTGGCAAATGGAAGCTGGATGATATCTGGGACCCTTGATGTTGATCTTGTCCTTTCCCAGGGGAGCTTTAAGAGTTCCTTGAGCCAGTGACAGAAATTTGCCATGAGGATTTTCAGATACTTGATTAGTTCCTCATCATTCTTCCATTCATTCATGACATCTCCAGCTTCAAGACAAATCAATGTCCACCTCATATTCGTTATGTTCAAGAGGATGGAGTACTTTTCACTGATGTTAAATTGCAAAAATACATCAACGATTTTTCCTTGTTCAATCTGAAAAATCATGATAGCCTGTAAAGTAGGGTTACCACTGATCTTGGTTGTCTCCTGTTTGGTTTCAGCCAGATTCTTCCAAGCTATTGCCCAAAATTCTTAGGCTCTTGTACAATTTCTGTCCACATTTGAGTGGCATGAACCGTGTTTCCTAGTTCACCCAAAGGTGTGGCTTTTTGCCATTATACTGAACGAAAGATTCTCTATCCACTGACAACAGGGCTGTCCATGTGTGGTATTAGTCTTGACCATGACTTTGCAACTAAGAGAATGTGTATCACTTTCCACTCCCACTCTGCTAATCCTGTGCTCCCTGTTGATCAGATGCTGGCTTACCAACATTGAATACCCTGGAACTGAAGTTACAGATGGTTGTGAGTACTGGGAACTGAACCTAGGACCTCTCCAAGAGCATCAAGTTCTTTTAACTCCCGAGCCATCATGACAGCCCTCCAATAAATTTCTTAAAAATGAATATAAATGTTTGTACATTATTAAACACAGGGAATGTCTTATAGCAAATTTCATAATAGAGTTTAATGTTTCATGATCAAAAAATTAAACCCATTGTTTTAATGACTATGGAATGTAATGCCCCGTTATGATATTATCTGTAGTGCTATACTGTTGAAGCATGTTGAAAGGAACTCACAGGAACTTCTAACAAAGATGCCAGATAATATAGCAATAACAAATAAAACTTGTAATTATAAGTTATGTACTGGGTGGTTTTATGTCATAAGATAAAGTTGTCTGAGAGGAGAGAACATCATTTTAAAAATGCTTCCATAAGGGGCTGGAGAGATGGCTCAGTGGTTGAGAGCACCTGACTGCTCTTCCAGAGGTCCTGAGTTCGATTCCCAGCAACCACATGGTGGCTCACAACCATCTGTAGTGTGATCTGGTGCCCTCTTCGGGCCTGCAGTCATACATGGTGTATAAATAATAAATACATATATATATTTTTAAAAAATTGCTTCCATAAAATAAGGCTGTACCCAAGCTTGTGGGGCACATTCTTAATTCCTGATTTGTGGGAGAGGACACAGACCATGGTAATGGTCCTTTTCGATATGAAAGCAAGCTGAGCAAGTGATAAGAACAAGCCAGTAAGCAACACCCACCAATGGCCTCTGCATCAGCTTCTGCCTCCATATCCCTGCCCTGTTTCAGTCCTGTCCTGACATTGTTCTACTGATGGACATTGATGAGGAAATGGAAACCAAATAAACCCTTTCCTACCCCCCCCAAAAGAATGGGGAAAGTAGGAACACAGGGAACATACTTCAACTTAATAAAAAATAAATTTACATCAGTCCCATAGCCAACAGCAAATTAAATGGAAAACAGAAATGCAAAGTAATCAAATTAAACCAGGAAGAATACAAAGCTGTCTATCCTCTTAGTATTTATTCAATATAGTATTTAAAGTTTTAGCAAGAACAGTAAGACTACTGAAGGAGATCATGATGTTACAACCACATGTGTGCACACACACACACACACACACACACACACACACACACACACACACACGTCCACTGTGACACATAGACACACTGACTTCATACATGTATACATAAATGAAAAAGCCACATACTCATTTCTACACACTCAGGTTCATGCCCAGACACATAGATAAACATAGTGGCACACACAGACAGACAGACATATTCTTATAAACAGACATAAAGAAAGTTAAACACACAAAACACATTCACAGGGCCACACAAACATGCATAGTCCCAGAAACACACAGAGTGAGAGAGATGCACATACAAAAAAACTACACAGAGACATTTGACACAGAAAAATTTATACCCACATCCAAAGACATACAATACACACAGACACATGGACAGCAACACAGACATATGTAAGTGGGAGAGCATACCCCAAAACTTGCAAAACACACACAGAGGCACATGTAGACCCATGCACTAACAAATACACACATAAAGATACACACAAAAGCAAACACTAACACAGAAAGACATTGACATGGCAAATTTATGATCACTTCTACAAAAACAGAGATAGATATGCAGCTAGGCAGAAACACACACAAATATAAAGCAACACAGATACATACACAGATACACAGAAACACACAAACATCCACACACAGTGATTAATAACCTCCATTCGCAAATACAAACATGCATGTATGAGCCAAAAAGAATCTTAGCAAATTTCTTACATAATTACTGTTCAGGATCTAAGTGAGATTCCCAGAGCTTAGAGTGGGAGCAGAATCAGCTAAGGACACTTGTGAAAAACATGTCTTACACTGATTAGAACATATTTGAGAATTAATAAATGAGGGCTCATCTTCTCAACATGGAGAAGATTAATGACTACAGACTGATACGTTTTCAGTTTTAGGATGGAGTGAGCATCTTCAGGTGCTTTGTAACCTTCCTCCCAGCCCCTCTCCTCCATTCCCATCTACTCAAGGGCCAAGACACCCCTGGGGATTCATTTCACCCTGGTGGATTCAGTACAGGCAGGTCCATTCCTCTCCTTCCAAGCTGAGCAAAGTGTCCCTGTGTAAACCCAAGGTTCCAAACAGCCAGCTCATGCAGGAAGGACAGGTCCGGGTCCCACTGCCTGGATGCCTCCCAAACAGTTCAAGCTATTCAGTTGTCTCACTTATCCAGAGTGTGTGCTCCAGCTGGGGGCTCCACAGCCTTTGCTTCATAATTCATGTGTTTCCATTTGTTTGGCTATTTGTTCCTGTGATTTTCCAATCTTGGTCTCAAAAATTCACACTCTTACATTACCTCCTCTTTCTTGACAATTGGACTCCTGGAGCTCCACCTGGGCCTTGGCCAAGGATCTCTGCATCCACTTCTCAGGCTTTCTCTTGACCATTGCTGGTAGTCTACAGTGGCGGTATCTTTGTGAATTTCTGAAGACCTCTCTATCACTTATCTTCTTCCTATTCTCATGTAGTCTTCAATTATCATCCTCTGTTATTCATTGTTCTCCCCTTCTGTTCTTGATCCAGATGGGATCTCCTGGTCCCCTAAGCTCTCTTTCCCTTGTCTTTCATTACTCCCACTGTCATCCAGGTTGTTCATGTAGATCTCATCCATTTCGCTGTCATTGGGCAATCTCTGTGTCTTTCCTAGCATCCCGATTTTTAGGTAGCCTCCCTGGAGTTGTGAGTAGCAGTATAGTCATCTTTGTTTTACATCTAGTATCCTCCTGTGAGTGAGTACAAACCGTGTTTATCTTTCTGAGTCTGGGTTATCTCACTCAGGATGATTTTTCCTAGATTTATCCATTTGCCCACAAACCTCATGATGTCATTGTTTTTCTCTGCTGAGTAGTACTCCATTGTGGATATGTACCTCATTTTATTTATCCATTCTTCAGTTAAAGGGCATCTAGGATCTTTGCAGGTTCTTGTGATTACAAACAATGCTGATATTAACATAGCTTAGCAAATGTCCTTGTGATATGATTGAGAATTCCTTGGAAATATGCCCAAGAGTGGTATAGTTGGGTCTAGGTGGGGATTGATTCCCAATTTTCTAAGAAAGAGCCATATTGATTTCCCAAGTGACTGTACATGTTTGCATTCCCACAAGCAAAGGAGAAGAGTACCCCTTGCTCCACATCTTCTCCAGCATATGCTGTCTTCAGTGTTTTTGACCTTAGCCATTCTAACAGGTGTTAGGTGGTGTCTCAGAGTCATTTTGATTTGCATTTCCTGGATATTTAGGGATGTTGGGAAATTCCTTAAATGTCTTTCAGCCATTTGAGCTTCCTCTGTGGAGAATTCTCTGTTTAGTTCTATAACCTATTTCATAATTGGACTGTTGGGCATTTTGATGTCTAATTTCTTGAGTTCTTTATATATTCTGGAATACAGCCCTTCATCAGATGTGGGGTTGGTGAAGAAATTTTCCCATTCTGTAGGCTGTTGCTTTATCTTGTTGACAATGTCCTTTGCTCTACAAAAGATTCTCAGTCTCAACAGAACCCATTGATTGATTGCTTCTCTCAATGTCTGTGCTACTGGTGTTAAGATTCCCCTAGGCCAATGAATTCAAGACTACTTCTTACTTTCACTTCTATCAAGTTCAAATTAACTGGATTTATGTTGAGGTCTTTGATCCACTTGGACTTAAGTTTTGTGCACAGTGACAGATATGGATCTATTTGCAGCCTTCTACACATTTCATCCAGTTATGTCAGCACCATTTGTTGAAGATGCTTTCTTTTTTCCATTGTACAGTTTTGGATTCTTTGTCAAAAATCGTATGTTCATAAGTATGTGGATTAATGTCAGGGTCCTCAATTTGTTTCCATTGGTTCACATGTTTGTTTTTATGCCAGTACCAAGCTGTTTTTATTATAGTAGCTCTATAGTAGAGCTTGAGGTCTCAGATTGTGATGCCTCCAGAGGTTGTTTTATTGTACAGGATTCTTTTCGATATCCTGGGTTTTTGGTTTTTCCATATGAAGTTGAGTATTATTCTTTCCAGGTCTGTGAAGAATTGTGTTGGTTATTTGTAGGGGATTGCATTGAATCTGTAGGTTGCTTTCTGTAAGATTGCGATTTTTACTATGTTAATCCTACCTATCAATGAGCATGGGAGATCTTTCCATTTTCTAATATGTTCTTCAATTGCTTTTTGTGGGGGGACTTAAAGTTCTTGTAATATAGGGCATTCACTTGCTTAGTTAGAGTTACCCCAAGGTATTTTATATCATTTTTGGCTATTGTAAATGATGATGTATCCCTGATTTCCTTCTCAGCCTGTTTGTCGATTTTATATGAGGGCTACTGATTTTTTTTTTTTGAGATGATCTTGTATGCGCTATGTTGATGAAAGTGTTTAGGAGCTGTATAAATTCCTTGGTTGAATTTTTGATGTAACTCCTTTATACTATCATGTCATCTGCAAATAGGGAAAGCTTGACTTCTTCCTTTCCAATTTCTATCCCCTTAATTTCCTTTCATTATCTTATTGCTCTGGATAGAAGTTCAAGTACTATATTGAATAAGAATGTGGAGAGCAGACAGCCTTGTCTTGTTCCTTATTTTAGTGGAATCGCTTTGAGTTTCACTCCATTTAATTTGATGTTGGCATTTGGCTTGCTGTAATTTGCCTTTATTATATTTCGGTATGTTCCCTGTATTCCTGATTGCTCAAAGTCCTTTATCATGAAGGGGTGTTGGATTTTGTAAAGGCTTTATCTGCATCTAGAAACATGATCATGTGGTTTTTTTCTTTGAGTTTGTTTACATGGTATACCACCCTTGCATCCCTGGGATGAAGCCTACTTAATCATGGAGAGTAATTGTTTTGATGTGTTCTTGGAGTCTGTTTGTCACTATTTTATTGAGTATTTTTGCATCAATTTCCGTGAGGGTGATAGGTGTGTCGCTATCTTTCTTTGCTGCATCTTTGTTTGGTTTACCAATCAGGGTAATTGTAGCCTCACAGAAGGAGTTTGGTAATGTTACTTCTGCTTCTATTGTGTGGAACAATTTAAAGAGTATTGGTAATACCTCTTCTTTGAAGATCTGGTGGAATTCTACAGTGAAAGAAACTTGTCCTCAGCATTTTTTTTGGAGACTTTTAATGACTGACTCTATTTCATAGGGGTTATGTAAATAGTTTCTCTGGTCTTGATTTCACTTAGGTATGTGGTTCCTATCCAGAAAATTATCCATTTCTTTTAGACTTTCCAGTTTTGTGGAGCAGAGGTTTTTTGAAGTATGACCTGATGATTCTCTGGATTTCCTCATTGTCTGTTGTGATGACCATCTTTTCTTTTCTGATTTTGTTAATTTGTCTTTTGGTTAGTTTGGAAAGGGCTTGTCTATCTTGTGGATTTTCTCAAAGAACCAACTCTTTGTTTCATTAATTTTCTATTGTTCTCTTTGTTTCTGTTTTTTCAATTTCAGCTCTCATTTTGCTAAATTCCTGGGAGACTCTGTTTCTTCTGTTTCTAGAGCTTTCAGGTATGTTGTTAAGTCACTAGTGTGAGATTTCTCAGACTTCTTTATGTGTGCATTTGGTGAATTTCCCTCTTAGCACTGCTTTTATTGTGCTCCATAAGTTTGTGTATGTGGTGTATTCATTTTAATAAATTACTAAGAAGTTTGTAATTTCTTTTTTTTTCTTTATTCCTTAACCCATTTGTGATTCAGTTGAGCATTATTCAGTTTCCATGAGATTGTAGGATTTCTGTAGTTTTTGTTGTTGTTGAAATCTGACTTTAAACCAAGGTGGTCTGACAGAACATGCGAGGTTATTCCAGTTGTTTTGTATCTGTTAAGATTTGCTTTGTGGGCAAGTATGTCATCAATTTTAGAGAAGCTTCCATGGGCTGCTGAGAAGAAGGTATATTCTTTTTTGTTAGGATGGAACATTATGTAGATATTGATTAAGACCATTTGAGTCATAACATCAGTTATGTCCTTTATTTCTCTGTTAATTTTCAATTTGGCAGATCTGTCCAGTGATGAAAGTGAGGTGAAGAAGTCTCCCACTATTAATGTGTGGAATTTTATATGTGATTTAAGCTTTAGTAATGTTTCTTTTGCATATATGTATGTGTGCACTTGTGTTTGGGGCATAAATATTCAGAATTGAATCTTCATCTTGGAGGATCTTTCCTGTGATGAGTATGTAATATCCTTCTTGATCTCTTTTGAATGATTTTTGTTTGAAGTCTATTTTGCTGGATATTAGTATGGCTACACCTGCTTGCTCCTTGTGTCCATTTGATTGGAATGTCTTTTCCTAGACTTTTATTCTTAGGTAGTATCTATCTTTGAATTTGAGGTGTGTTTCTTGTATGCAGCCAAAAGTTGGGTCCTACTTTCTTATCCATTCCGTTAATCTGTGATATTAAGGGGTATTGATTACCAGTGATTGTTCAATAATTTTTGGTTGTTGTTGTGTGTTTACTTCTCTTCTTTGGGATTTACTGCTGAGGTGTTATCTATTGCCTGTGTTTTCAAGGGTGTATTTGACTTCCTTAGGTTGGACTTTTCCTTCTAGTCCTTTCTGTAGGGCTGGGTTTGAGGATAAGTGTGGTTTGAATCTGGCTTTGCCTTGGAATGTCTTGTTCACTATATCTATGATGATTGAAAGTTTTACTAGGTATATTAGTCTAGGCTGGCATCCATGGTCTCTTAGTGTCTGCATTACATCTGTCAGGGTCATTCTGGCATTCAAAGGCTCAATTGAGAAATCAGTGTTTTTCTGATGGTTTTGCCTTTGTAAGTCACTTGGCCTTTTTTCTTTGCTGCTATTAATCTTTCTTTATTCTGTACATTTAGTTTTTAATTAACACAAGGTGAGGGGACTTTTTTGGGAGGTCCAGTCTGTTTGGTGTTCTATAGGCTTCTTGAATCTTCATAGGCATTTCCTTCTTTAAGTTGGGAAAGTTTTCTTCTATGATCTTGTTAAATGTATTTTCTGTGTCTTTGGGTTGGTATTCTTCTCCTTCCTATTATTCGTAGGTTTGGTCTTTTCATGTTGTCCCTAATTTCTTGGGCATTTTGGGTCATGACTTTGTTGGCTTAAGTGTTTTCTTTGATTGATGAATCCATTTCTTCTACCATATCTTCAATGCCAGACATCCTCTCTTCCATTTCTTGCATTCTGTTGGTTATACTTGCATCTGAAGTTCCTGCTTATTTACTCAGATTTTCTGTTTCCAGCATTCCCTCTGTTTGTGTCTACTTCATTTTTCTATTTCCTTCTTCAGGTCTTGGGCTGTTTCCCTCATCTGTTTCATTGCTTTTTCATGATTTTCTTTCAGGGATACATTGTTTTCTTCTGCTTTATTTGTCCTTTCCTTTAATTTTGTATAGCGTTCTTCCCATTTTTTCTGTCTGTTCCTCCATTTCACTTTTGATTTCTTCTCTAAAAGTTTCTCATATCTTCATGGTGTTATTCATAAAGTTGTTTTCTTCTGCTTCTTCCATTTTCTGAAGTTTAGGTTGGAGGAGGACTCGATTCTGGTGATGCTGTATTCTTCTTTATTTTGTTGTATGTACTTCTGCCTTGACTTCTGCCCATCTCCTCATGGATTAATTCTTTTCTTATCAGCTCTCATGGTCCAGACAGAGCTGACAGATTTAGGAAGCCTCTCTCTTTTCTAGATAGGAGTTCTGGGCCAGAAGGGAGCTGGGGGCTTGTCTCTGAGATCAAACATTGGCAGGGGTCTCAGCTGGATTGGTGTGGGGGCAGGATGTGGAGATTGCAGGGTCTGCTGGGGTCTTGGAGGAGAACCTTCCTGGTGGGGGTAGATGGGGTCCTTCCCAATGGCAAGAACCTGGGGCCAAGTTGGGCAGGTATTCCCTGGAATGGCTGGTGCCCAGGGTTAGTACATAGGGGCAGGCCTCTCTGGGTATAACTCCCGGCACTCACCTCTGTTCCAGATGTGAGTTCTGGGCTGGGTGGTAGCAGGGGGCTGGTCTCTGTGTCTCAGGAAGTGTCTGCGATCTCAGGCAGGTGGGTGTGGAGTCAGGGCATGATGATTGTGAGGTCTGTTGCAGGTCTTAGAGAAGGGGAACCTTCCCAGTGTGGTAGTGGGGGATCTTGCCTAATGGCCAGAACTTGGGGCCAAGTTGGGCCTGTCTTCCCCAGAATGGCTGGTGCCCAGGAATGGGACCTATGGGCACGCCAATCTGGGTAGACCCTAGGAACTCACTTCTTATCCAGATGAGAGCTCTGGGGTGGGCTGGAATCTATGGGGCTAGATGGGAGGTCCTATTTAACTGTATTGATGAATTGTTTAGTTCTGTCTAGGTAGGGTTTCCATAAGAGACCATGTCTGACTTAGATTTGCAACATAGACCAGGCTCTCTACAAGAGGACAGAGATTTTATGCCTGTGCTTCCAATGTGCTTGGATTAAAGACATGCACTACCACACATACCTGTCCTCATTTCTAATTTTAGTGAATATTATTTTTTCTCTAATGTACAATGATGTCCATAAGTTTACCACAGTAAAACTTAAAGTGTAAAGATGTGTTCATTCTATTCTTTCAGGCTTTGTTTTATTTTTTAATTCTGAATGGATGCTAGATTTTGTTAAGTATCTTTTCTGCACCTTGTTAAAGAACAGTGTAGTTTTATCCTTATATTTTATTATGTAGTGTATTACAGTTAACTGATCTTCCTATGTTGATCCATGATTGCATCTCTTGAATTTCGTTAACTTGGACACAAGATGGATCTTTCTGATATGTTGTTGAGTAGTCTAGGTAGAGTGCCTGAAGACCTAAATTTCTCCCTGTATTCTCCAGATTCAACTCATGAAGGCTTGTCATCAGCTTTGAAGCAGCAGATTAGCAGTGGCAGCCTCACAGACACACTGTTCCCATTTCCTGTGGATCCAGTTGGGGGGTCCTCAGCTATTGGTTCATAGTTCATGTGTTTCCACTAGTTTGTCTATTTGTCCCTGTGCTTTTCCAATCATGGTCTCAACAATTGTCAATCACACAATCCCTCCTTTTCTTGATGATTGGACTCCTGGAGCTCCACCAGGGGCCTGGCAGTAGATCTCTGTATCTGCTTACATAGGTCATTGGATGAGAGTTCTAGCACAACAGTTAGGGTGTTTGGCCATCTGGATCAACAGAGTAGGTCAGTTGAGGCTTACTTGCCACCATTGCCAGTAGTCTATTGTGGAGGTATCTTTATGGATTTCTGGGGGCCTCTCTAGCACTTTGCTTGTTCCTATTCCCATGGGGTCTTCATTTATCATGGTCTCTTTTTCCTTGTTCTCCCTCTCTGTTCTTGATCCAGTTAGTAACCTTGCCCTTCATTACCACTCCATAATGAGAGTTTTTAAAGATGAAGTTACTAAATCTTTATACAAATCCTGGAAAGTATGGCTAGGAAGCAGAAGTTAAATGAATGAGAGAGCTAGGGTGGAACCAAACGTAACCAATCAAAACAAAAACAAAAACAAAATATTAGAATCAATTCCTAAATAATTTGCAATGTTCATAGATCAGTGTCTAGCCCAATCAATACCAGAAAGGCTTCCACAATCAACTGCTAGAAGCCTATGCAGAGAGGAGACCCACAGCCAAATATTAAGTGTAACACGGGTAACCCTGGAGAAGAGGAAGAGGAAGGGTTTTAGGAGGTAGGGTTGTTAAGGAAATCAGGAGAACATGGTCCACAGAATCAACAAAGTGGCAATTATACGGGCTCACAACACCTGAAGCAGAAATGATGGAGCTGCAATGGGTCTATCCTAGGTCCTCTGCATACATACAGAAGTTGTTTAGTTTGGGGTGTTTGTGGGACTCCTAACTGTGGAAGAAGGGTGACTTTCAGTCTTGTCTGCTCATGAGAGACCTTTCCTCCTGTTGGGTTGCCACATCCAGCCTGATATGATGGATTTTGCCCAGTTTTGTTGTCACTTGTCTTGCTGTGTTTGCTTGAACTCCCTGCAAGGCCTGCACTTTTGTGAAGTGAAAAGGAGAAGCAGTGGTTCTTGTGGAGAGAAGAGGCATGTGTGTGGAGTAGGTCAAGAAGGAGTGGAGGAAGGGGAAGTTATGGTCAGAATGTAGTATGCTAGAAAATAATAATGATTAAAAAGATCCAGGGGAACACAAACAGAGGAGGAGTAAATAAAACTTTGCAAGACCTAAAAATGAATATGAAATCAATAATAAAAACTGAACCAAAGTAAAATAATTCTAGAAATCAAAAAATTGTGATTTCAATCAGGAATAATAAAGCCTAGTTTCAACATCAGAATGCATAATTCCAACTCAATTTTTTCATACATCTTCAGAGTATGTATTAAGCTTCATGAGGAAAACAACAACAAAACAGAACAGCTGAAACAATTAATAAATATTAAAGAAAATTAGAATTTTTATCACTTCTGATTTCAAATGGTACAAAAACCTATAATAATAACAGCAGCATAGTATTGGAATTAAATAGAAAAGTTGAACATTGGAATCAAATTGAAGTCCTAGATATAAATCCACACACCTATGGATACCTGATGTTGATAAAGAAGATAAAGAAACATAGTTGAGAAAATAAGGCATCTTCAAAAAGTGTCTGTATATAGAAGACATCATGCAAAAGATTCATACTGAACACCCTACTCAAAACTCAAGTCCAAATTTATCAAGTGCCTTAACATAAAACCAGATACCCTGAACCTGCTAGAAAAGATAGTGGGCAAGAAGAGCCTTGAAGTGATTGGTATAGGAGAAGAATTTCTGAAAAGAACACCATTATTGCACAAACTAAGACCAAAAATTAATAAATAGGGATTCATGAAACAGAACAGCTCCTCTAAGGCAAAGGACACTATCACTGAGACCAAGCAACAGTCTAAGGAATGAAAAAAAAAAGGTTTTTACCATCTACACATCTGATAGAGGAATAATATCCAAAATATATGAAAACTCAAGAGACTAGATATCAAAAACGAAATAATCCAATTTTAAAATGTGGTAGAGATCTAAACCCAGAATTCACTAAAGAGGAAATTTGAATTGGTGAGAACACTTAAAGACATGTTATTTTGCCTTGTCTTACTGTGTATTGTTTTGCCATACATGGTGTTTGTGTTTTGGTAACATGCTCTTTTGGGTAGAGTAATGGAGGCATTGGAGAGAGGGTAGGTAGGGGGGAGTTGAGTGTGAAAGCACCATACTGTGTTAAGTTTCACCATTCAAGTGCTGACAAAGTCACACATTCATTCGGACATCAAATGAAGAACAAAATTTATTTCAAATCTTAATGTATACTAGAGAAAGAATAGAACATCTGCACAGCTAAAATGTCCAATAGCCAGGTCTTACAGGATAAGTGTTTGATTGGAAGTTTAGAGGAGAAAATGTACAGAAAAGTAACATACATGAAGATTCTAGGCACTGGCATTTAAGAAAGAGTGAGAGAAAAGCTAATGAATACAATCTTGCATTGTATCCTAAAGTGTGATGTTGTACCAGCACTAAACTTGTCAGTTTCAGTTTAGGATATGTCAGTTCAGAAAGATGTTTTCCTCTTTATCTTTTGAAGAGAATTTCTCTCTGGTCTTAACAAAATGATGTAGCACTTAGGGAAAAAGATGCATCCCAGAAGGTCAACACTGGAGGACATGATGGAGAAGACCTCCACAGCCACCATGACCTTACCCTTGGTGCTGTGATAGACAGGGAGAAAAGTGACCCAGACACTGCAGAACAACAGCATGCTGAAGTTCAGCAACTTGGCTTCATTGAATGTGTCAGGGAGATCCCTGGCCAAGAAGGCCACAATGAAGCTCCCAAAGGCAAGGGAGCCATGGTACCCCAAGACACAGTAGAATGCAGTAACTGAGCCCTTTTCACATATAATTATGATGTGTACAAGCTCTGAGTGTGCATCAATGTTAATAGATGGAGGAGAAACTCCCAGCCAGACTGCACAGAGAATAATTTGGATTAGGGTGCAGATGGCAATGATATAGTTGGGAGCCCTTAAAGTCATGTAGAACCTCCTCATTCTTCCAGGGGCTGTGACTTTGAAAGCCAGAACAACAGTAACTGTTTGGGCCAACACACTGGAAACAGCCACAGTGAATACAGCTCCAAATGTGATTTGCTGCAGGATGCATTTAGCTGCATTCAGATGTCCAATAAAGAGAAAGGGACACAGGAAACAAAAGAGGAGTGAGATGAGCAAGATGTAGCTGAGACTGCGGTTATTGGCCTTCACAATAGGCATGTCATGATACCTCACAAAGATCACAACAACCACAGCTGTGCATGCAGTGAAGCACATGACCATTAACGTCAAAGCCAATGGGTCTTCATAGCTCAGAAAGACCACAGATTTGTGAATGCACATGTTCTGGTCTATATTGGCATACTGGTCCTCTGGACATGTCACACACTGATCCACATATGATGGAGAAAGGAAAGTATGATTCGTGCAGCTTCATCATATTTAGATAGCAGACATTTCCATTAAGTGTGTTGCAGAAGCTTTACAATATCCCCATTCTTCCTGTGGAGCGGATGTAGGTGAAAGGCACTGCTGCATGGCAATGCTTCGGTTTCATAATATTCATTCATTATATTTATGTGTAAGGAAACCAAACCATCATTATATTGTGTATTTAACTGTGTGTTAATTATTCCATTTGTCATCTTAAGGAAAGCACAGATATTTTAGCTCCGTTGTGGATATAATGATAAAGTTACATAAAATCTTTAAGTGACAGAAGCTGAAATCGTTAACCATTGTTTTTCACAATGTATATTTTAAAGTTTCAGAAGCACAGATACATGGCCTGGTGATTTTTTTTCTTTCTGTTTTATGAACTCTGTCTACATTATAGATGGAGACTGTGCCTTCTACTGGGACAAGACCTGTGATATATTTTATAGTGTGAATTTGTCAGCCCAAATACATTGACAAAGATGTAACACCAAACAGAATAAGTAGGAAACCTCATAGTCAGCAAGAGATACCCTAGGATCAAGTTCTCAACATTTTGACCTCAGAGGTAAATGTAAGTGAATAAGAGATAAAGACAGGAGATAGAGGATGAGGGAGAAGTGAAAGGAACTTGGGAGATGGGTAACAAGTATTTTGTTGGAATACAAAGAATTAGCTCTGGATAGAGAGGAGACAGACATGCCCTTTAGAAAAGTAGCAGTTCATAAAGGTAAAAGGGTCAGCTCATCTTGGGATGAAGTGTTTAATTGGACAGTCAAGTCTATTAGGACAGCCACAGGGGGTGTTGCTATCCTTATTTCAATACTTTGAAAGATGGACTTTAATAGTCAGCCCCAGGAGGAGGTAGTGGCCAAATAAGGGAACAATTCTTGGTGGTTAGCTTTAAGTATATAATTGTCAGCCCATAGGTGGTGTCTTATTTCTTTAATCCTAGCACAAGGAAAGCAGAGGCAGGCAGAATTCTGTGCGTTCAGGGTCAAGCTAGTACCAGGATAGCTAGGGCTACACAAAAAATCCTGTCTCAAAAAAAAAAAAAAAAAACCCAAAAAGAAATGTAAATGTCTTAAGTAGTATTTCTATTGCTGTGAATGGAAACCATCACTTTGGAAACTCTTATAAGGAAAAACATTTAATTGGGTGTGTTATAATTCAGAGATTTAGTTCATTATCATCATGGTTGGTCATAGTGGCACGCAGGTTGACCTGCTGCTGTAGAAGTACCTTAGAATTATACATGTTTGATTAACAGTAATAAACTGATTTACTAGGTGTGGCTTACGTGTATCTGAGAGTTCAAATTCTGCCTCCAGAGTGACACACTTTCTCCAAAAAGACCACCCCTTCTTGAACAAGGCAATACTTACTAATAAGTAATGATCTTATTTGGGCAAATCACATTCAAACTACTTCAATAATCTAACGGTTTTTAGCAAGTCAATGGGAAAGGGGGAAAAGGACATGGCTTGATAAAGACATGTTAGCCAAACTTGTTCTGGCTAAAATCCCTTTAGAAATGTTAAGTTTTTGTGTGGGTGTTTGTGTATGGGTATAGATTTATATGTGTGTCTACATGTATAATAAGAAAAGAGCTCATGAATTTGAGAGTGATTCAGTTTATATGGGTAATTAGGAGGTTGAAATGATTGAAGAAATTTATATAATTTGGATGATTGAAAATGCAAAAATAATTAAATATATTAAATAAATACCCCCTTAGTTGTGCCTTCATCTGGCAGGAAGGACCCTGTAGTCCTGAGGCTTGTTCATAAGAAACAGTAACCCTATCACTTATGGCAGAAACCTCTGTATATTTTTATAATTAAAAAGCCCACGTCCAGATTCCATCACTATTGGGAAGAGACAAGCAACTTGCTACTCCCTGAATTTCCATCTATGTGAGACCAAGACTGTGAGTGTCCTCCAGTGTGAAGGAGATACTGATATACACAATGAGCAACTCAACACAAGAACATTCAAATAAGAGTGATAACACAGAATGTTTGTTTTTAGGAATAGGACTCCATTCATAAGTTGTAATCTATAACCTGGCAAAATAAGTAAATGTGATTACAATTGCTCTGAATCCGAGGATTATTGTATAGTCATAATGCTCTTCTAGGTTTTAAGTCTTTTTATCTATAACAATGTGCATTTAAAGACACACGTAATTAGGTAATTTATTTAGGGGACTGAAAGTTGGCTCAGTTGTGAAGAGAATGCACTGCTCTTCCAGAAGCCCTGAGTTCAGTCCCCAGCACCCATGTCAGGTGACTCACATCTGGCTGTAACTCTAACTACAGCGACATTGAATGCCTCTCACATGTATGTGCAATTGTGTTCACATAAACACTCATCTCACATACATACACATTGTTAAAGAAGTAATAAATTATTTTTGCTTAAGTTTTGTTGTATCTATCATTGTAAATACCCATTTCTCCTTTATGTTTTTACATTTAAAACAATTTCACTAGACTTTGTTTAATCACTTCAGTAAATATTGTATTTGTTAGTGCTGGAGGGCAGAAGAAAACTTCTAGGAGTTGGGTACCTCTTCCTACAATGAGGAATTTAATTGCTATACAATATTACTTGCCATGAGTGTCTTTTATAGACTTTCATTTCATTGTACACAAAGACAGGCAATAGAAGAGAAAAATAATCTATCTGCAATTTGCATGGAGCTAACTCTAATCAAATAATCATTTGATTAAAAAGAGCTGTGTAGGAGACAACACTATTTAGAAAATTGTGGCAAGTTGCTTTCATACAAAACAATTTTAGTCTTATATTTGTGACATTATTAAATGGGTGATGGACAGAAAAATATTGAACACAGGACACTGTATTTTCTACATCAGGTACCATCATTTGTTCACACTTTCCTAGACTTCAGAACATATTGATCCTTTATAAAGGGATCTCTGGATACTGCTTGAAGTTTTCTGTCTCATGCTAAACAGTTTCTGAAATTTTTTCAAGTAATTATTTCTTTCTCCATTAATCTTACAGAGGAACTTCATTTGGTTCCTAGCAGCCACATAACAGAGTTCAGTGGCTCTGATGCTCTGTTCTGTTCTCCACTGACTCCTGCACATACATGGTACATTAAACTTACGTTCAAATTTAATGTATAAATATTATTTAAGACTCACAATTGGAATTTAATCGACCTGTAATCTTAGAGGAGATAATCACACTAGAAATTACTTTTTGTAGAATTCCCTCATACTGGTGTGATTATCAAAACTGTTTATTTGGAAAAAAAAAGACACGTGAAATGTATTTTCAATGAGTCAAAGCTATATGTCATGGCAAACATATTACTTGAAGATTTGTTGTTATTGATCACATTCCTATAAAAATGAACATATGAAGTGTTGTATTTGACTTGTGGAGTGGAACTTTAAAAGCTTTAATCATCCCATGTAGGTTAGAGAAGATGATCATTGGGAAGAATTTATCTAGCATCAAACACTCACTGGTCTCATTAGAAACTTCATTTTCTGGGCACGGGTTGCAATCAAAACAGCAGACTGTCATTCCCTCCTGCCAGAATTTTCTGAATGCAGGTACACAATCAGCACTGCACACAGAGGGTGGCATCTGCAGAAAATTAGACACATCCTGTTATCAGTAGTTTTACCGATTTCCCTATAACTACATTAGATAAACATGGCTAAATAAGATTATTTTATATAGAGCAAATGAGTGACTACATTTCAGTTAGTATATTATACAATGTCATTTATATGAATGTGTGAAAACATTAATATAAACTTGAGTAGCTTCATGTTGCTAGAAAATTAGAAGAATAGGTTGTTAGTTTGAGGCAAACACTATGGTGCTTGCAAGCTGGTTTTTCTAGTTAATTTTAGTCAACTTACCACAAAGTACATTAAAAAGTTAGTGGGAACCTGAGCTAAAAGACTCCTCTTCATTGAACTAGCCTGTTGTCCTACCTGCAATACATTTTATTAATTGGCACTTGATTTAGAAGTGCTCAGCTCACTGTGGGCATTTTCCCTAGACAGGGCATATGGGAAATCAAGCAGATCAAGCCAGTAAGAAGAGATTTTCCTCCTAAGAGTCTATGCTTTAGTTTCAGAGACCAGAATCCTACCTTGTTCTCCCTTGATTGTAATCTGTGAGCCTAATGAACTACTACTCTTCACTTTGTTTTTAGTCATAATCCCAATAATAGCATAGCAACCTAGAACTAGTGAACATATGAAACAGGGGAAGTAACTCCTCATATCTCAGTCAGCATACATGAACTCTAATTAAACAGCACTGCAAAGCACGAAAGTGAGTATAAGAACATTAGGTAAAAGCAGAGCCTGGTACATTTGTAGTGCTAGCATGCTGAGTTGACAAGAACTGTTGCTCACTGAAATTGTCACTACTGAAAGGTGGAGTGTTTCCTGAGGTGAAAATACTTTACAAAAGCTTTAAATACTGGGGGAGCCTGAATAAAAGTTACATTACTTAATCTTAACTAAAGCATTTCTTAAAGTTTAAAATAGATGGCATTTTTTCAGCTAAAACCTGCTTAGAGTGATCTGAATGCTGCTTCAGAAAACTGTTGATTTTTGTGTCTTCACTTTGCATTCTTTATTCAGTTTGATTTCTGTGTTGAAACTTCAGTGTCTCTTATGCACTGGGCCTATCATATTCTCCACAATATAGATAACTATAAATCTTCCTTTTTTTGGTGTTTTTATGAAAGAGAGTCTCACAATGTTGTTGGGAGACCTCAGCTCCTGATAGAAACTAGGCTGACGTAGTTACCACAGAGATCTGTGTTTCTTCCTCCTGAATACTGCAATTAAAATATATGCTGTCACTTGGACTTCTACCATAAAAAAGAAAAAAAAAATATATATATATATATATGCTGTCAGCAGTCACATTTCTCCCCTTCCTTTCTTTAATAGGGTCTACAAATTCTTTTTGTCCTTGCTAAGATACTAAGGACTATTTTGAAGAAAAGTGAAATATATATATATATTTGTACCATTTCTGACCATGTATATTTAGGCAGGGTCTCTATTTGCAAACGTAGCTTGCTTGGACTTGCTGCATTTGCCAGACTGTACAAACTGACTGGGATTTGTCGCTCTCTGCCTGCCAAGAGTTTGGATTAAAGATATGAACCACCATGTACATCTGACCTCACTAATGATTTTAATGGAAATTCTTTGAGCTTCTCAATTATTACAATGATGACAATAAGACTGATCTTTCTAAATGTGACTGGTATGGGCAATAACTACTAATCAATAAAAAAGAAAACTTATCAAGTCAAGATGTGTTCAGTCTACTGTTTCAGATTTTTGTTTGTTTTAATTTTTAACTCTGAATGGATGTTGAACATCACTAAGAGCTCTTTTTGACCACATTTGGATGGTCATGTATCATGTATTTCTATCCTTGAGTCTATTTATGTGCCACATTTACTTTACTGATCTGCACGTGTTGAACCATCCCTGTATCCCTGGAATGATGTCATCTTTGACACAGGACACACATTTCTGTTCTATTGTTGAGTTATCTTACTCAATGTTTAGTTGAGAATTTTTTTACCACATAAATCAATGTGTTTAGTCTCCAGTTTTCTTTATTTTGTTTCATTTCTTCAACGTTCTTTCCCTACATATTTACAGAACGAATTTCGGCATGTTTGCAAGTGAGGTTCATTTGTGGAAGCAAAAATGACTGTTGGCTTTACAAACCAATGTTGATGTTTGTGTTTTTCATTAGAGAATGTGAAGATTAATATTTAAATGTTATTGAGAATTATATCCTAATTATGGCTTATTATTTTACTGCATTATTTTGTATTCTAACAGATGTCTTTCTGGCCTGTGTTCTACTGCTGTCTTTTCATTACTTGATGATTTGTGTATATCTTACTTTTCCATGTGTAGAAGTTCTTCTTGTGTTTCCATAACACTGTAAGAATCCTTATGAATTCCTATAATTTATGTGCACTGTTGAGCACTTTTCTATCTCTATGTCAGTTAGGGTTCTCAGCAGTAAAAGAACTTAGAATATGAATATGTCTTATATATCTTTGTCTGTCTGTCTGTCTCTGTCTCTGTCTGTCTCTGTCTGTCTGTCTGTCTGTCTCTCTCTCTTTCTCTCTCTCTCTCTCTTTCTCTCTCTCTCTCTCTCTCTCTCTCTCTCTCTCTATATATATATATATATATGTATAATTTTAATGTCTTACAGGCTATGGATTAGCTATTCCAATTATTGTTGTAAACAAATTCACAGACCAAGAATCCAGAAACTTCTTAGTCCATGAGGCTGAATGTTTCTACTGATCTTCCGTATACACTAGAAACCCAAATAGTTTGCAATGCCTTTGAAAGAACAGTCATGCTAGAAAGTTGACAGCAAATAGATGAACATCAAAAGCTTCCTTTTCAATGTCCTCCAACAGAGAGTGTAGCCCTAGACAAATGTTAGATTTCCAAAATAAATAATCTGGATTAATGTTGTGTCTTCTCTAATTAAACACCAAATAATATATATGTATTTTTCCCATCTTAAAAGATTTCACTTTGGAGTCTGTTTTCCTACGTGATGACCTCTGCCTCTAGGCTTTAGGCCCAGGAATACAGCCTGTGCCCCTATACCCCCACCCATTGCAACCCAAGCTGTGGGCCAGCAGGCAGGACTCCTGCAGGCAGGGTTTACTACAACTGCCTCAAGAGACACTGTAAATTATAATCCCCAATCCTCTGCCCACACCTACCCATCCCTCAAGACCGAAACTGCTCCCTGAAACAGACTACACCAGCTCCAATTGGACCAAGAATGCTGATTAGACCTAGTATGGTTCCCTGACACACAGAAATCATTGGCACTGATTGGAGCAAAAGATGGGTAGATGCCAGTGTAAGAACATATTCAACAACATAAAGACCAATGTGGCAGCACCATTTGGTTCTTCTTCAGCAAGACAATTATATCTTCAAATAGAAGAAACAGAAGAAAATGACCTTAAAAATAATTTTAAAATGACAGAGTCTTTTTAAACAAGAAATGAAAAATCCCCTTTAGGAATCGAGAAACAAAAAGTTGAAATAAATAAATAAATCCCTTAAAGAAAGGCAAGTAAACCAAGAAAAAGCAATAAAACAGGTGAAAGAATCAGTGCAAGAAATGAAAAGTGAAATAGAGGGAAAAAAGAAGACAGAAATTGAGGGAATGCTGGAAATTAAAATCTGATCATATGTACAGGAAATATAGATTTCAAGCATAACCAAAATAATTCAATAAATGGAAGTGAGACTCATTGGCACTGAAGATACAATAGAGGAAATAGATTCAGCAGGGAAAGATGGCATTAAAGCGAACAAAGTCATAACACAAAACCTTTAGGAAATCTGGGACACCTTTAATAGACCAAACCTAACAATAATGGGGAGAGAAGGAGAAGAATAGCAGGTCAAAGGCACAGAGTATATATTCAACAAAATCATAGAAGAAAACTTTATCATAAAAAACAGATTTAAATAATATGTATCCACAAATCTAACCCTACAGAAAGCACTAGAAGAAAAAATCCAACCTAAGGAATTTAGAAACACCCAGTTACAAACAGGAAATATATTATCCCACACCAAAAAAATCACCAAAAAGGGAAACATACAATACTTCCACCAAAAATAACAGGAATAAACAATCAAAGGTCATTAATATCCTTTAATATCAATAGACTCAATTTGCCTGTAAAGGACACAGGCTGACAGAAAGGATATGAAAACAGGATCCATCATCCTTCTTCTGCATGCAAGAAACACCCCACAACTTCAAAGACAGGCACTATCTCAGAGTAAAAGCCTGGGAAAAACCTGTCCTTTCAAACAAACTTAAGAAGCAAGAAGTGTAGTTATTCTAATATCTAAAAAAAATAGATTTTAAACTAAAATTAATCAAAGAGGCTAACAAGGACAGTTTCATCACAGGAAACATTCATCATATGAGGTCTCAATTCTGAATATTTTTTGCCTCAACTACAATGGCACCCAAAGATGTAAAAGAAGCATTACTAAAATTTAAATCACACATAAAACCCCACATGGTGTTTGTGAGAAACTTCAACAGTGCACTCTCTCCAATGGACAGTTCTGCCAGACAGAAACTTAATGGGGAAATACTGGAACTAATAGATGTTATGACTCAAATGGACTTAATAAACCTATACCAAACATTCAAATCAAACACAAGAGAATATACCTTCTTCTCATCCCCCTATGGAACCTTCTTTAAGTATGTGAACACAAACAGTCACAAAGCAAATCTCAGCATTTACAAAAATAAATGGAATAGTCTCCTGTATTTTGTCAATCCACCATGTCTTAAAGTTAGAATTCAATAGAAACACAAATTGCACAAAGCCTACAAACTAATGCACACTGAATAATGCTCAACCGAATCACAAGTGAGTCAAGTAAAAAATAAAAGAAGAAATTAAAGACTCCTTATATTTAAACAGAATTGAATGGACTACATACCAAACTTATTGGACACTAGGAAAGCCATATAAGAGGAAAATTAGTATTTCTAAATGCTTACATAAAGTAGTTAGAGATATCGCCCACTAGCAACTTAGCAGCATACCTGAAAGCTATAGAAGAAAAAGAAGCAAACTCACCCAGGAGTAGTAGATGCTAGGAAATAATCAAATTGAGGTCTGAAATCAATAAAATAGAAATAAAGAGATCAGTACAAAGAATCCATGAAACAGTGAGTTGGTTCATTGAGAAAATCAACAAGATAGAAAATACCCTTATCCAAAATGACTAAAAGTCAGAGAAAGAATATCCAATGAACAACATCATAAATGGAAAGGAGACATAACATCTGAATGTGGAAATCCAGGCAATCATAAAGTCATACTTCAAATACCTGTACTCCAAAAAATTGGAAAATCTAAAAGAAATGGAAATTTTTCTAAATATGTGCCATATACCAAAATTAAATCAAGAGCAGTTAAACAATTTAAATAGGCCTATTACCTGTAAGTCAAAGCCTGTGGCCAGATGGTTTCAGTGCAGAATTCTACCAAAATTTCAAAGAAACAATAATACAATGCTCCTCAATTCTTTCTGCACAATTGAAACACAAGGAACATAGCCAATTTATTTCTATGAGGCTACAGTTAGCCTGATGGCCAAGTCACACAAAGATGCAAAAGAAAGAAAATTACAGCACAATCTCCCTCATGAACATCAATGCAAAAAATACTCAATAAAATACTGGCAAACCAAATCCAACAACATATCAATAAATCATCTATCATGATGAAGTAGGCTTCATCTCAGAGATGCAGGAATGGGTCAACATATGAAAATCTATCAATGTAATCTGACATATAAATAACTGAAAAAAACCCTACATGATCATCACAATAGATGTTGAAAAAATCTTTGACAAAATATAACATCCCTACATTATGAAGTTCTTTTAGAAATCAGGAATACAAGAAATATACCTAATCATAATAAAGGCAGTTTACAGCAAACTGATAGCAAACATCAAATTAATGGGAAGAAACTCAAGGTGATGCTTCTTAATTCAGGAACAAGACAACAGTATTATCTCTTCAATATACTCAAAGTCCTAGCTAGAGCAGTATGACAACAAAAGGATATGAAAAGCATACAAATTGGACAGGAAGAAGTCAAACTTTATTTGCAAATGATATGATAGTCTACATACATGACCCCCAAAATGCAACCAGGGATCTCCTACAACTGAGCAGTACCATCAGGAATGTGGATGGATACAACATTAATTTAAAAAATCAATACCTCTCCTATACACAAATGATAAGCAGACTGGGTGCCTCCCAAGCAGATCAAGCTATTCAATTGTCTCACTTGTCCAGAGGGCCTGGTCCAGGTGGGGGCTCCACAGCCTTTGGTTCATAATTCATGTGCTTTCTCTCGATTGACTATTTGTCCCTGTGCTTTTTGCAATCTTAGATTCAACAATTCACACTCTTACAATCCCTCGTCTTTCTCGAAAGTTGGACACCTGGAGCTCCACCTGGGGCCTGGCTGAGATTTCTGCATCCACTTCCATCAGTTACTGGACAAGAGTTCCAGCACAACAGTTAGGGTGTTTGGACATCTGATCACCAGACTAGGTCAGATCAGTCTTTCTCTAGACCATTGCCAGCAGTCTACAGAGGATGTATCATTGTGGATTTTTTGGGACATCTCCAGCACTCTGCCTATTCCTGTTCTCATGTGGTCATTTATCATGGTCTGTTATTCCTCATTCTCCCTTTCTGTTCTTGATCCAGCTGGGATCTCCTGCTCCCCTAAGCTTTCTTTCCCTCAAATCTTGCCTTTCTTTATTCCCACTGTTGTCCAGGTTGTTCATGTAGATCTCATCCATTTCTCTTTCATTGGGTGATCCTTGGGTCTTTCCTAGGGTCCCGTTTTCTAGGTAGCCTCCCTGGGGTTGTGTAGCAGTCTAGTCATCTTTGTTTTACATCTAGTATCCTCCTATGAGTGAGTACATACTGTGTTTGTCCTTCTGAGTCTGGGTTACTTCACTCAGGATGATTTTTCCTAGATCCATCCATTTTCCTGGAAACCTCATGATGTCATTGTTTTTCTCTGCTGAGTAGTACTCCACTGTGTATATGTACCATATTTTCTTTATCCATTCTTCAGTTGAAGGGGGATTTGAACTTTTATATAGTAAAATTTCAAATAACAAAACAATTATCAAGCAAGAATTACAACATTAAAGAAGATATCTATCTTATATTTGTGAGTCTAAGGTTTTATATCTAACTTATCTTTTATCATAACTAAGGAAAATTATATCTATCTAGTCTCCAACCATATCAAAGACCTCAGAAGGATATAATATTACCTGTGAACTGGGAGGAGGCTGCATGCATCTTTCAGGAGTGTTGTATGGTAGACAGAGACAGCTGGAAGCCTGGACAGTCACCTAATGTTCTTTGTAAATTTGGGGCATTTGTCCTCTGCCTACAGAGATAGAGTCTCTTGGTCACTTTTTCCAGTGTTGTATAGAATGTCTGACAGTTTCCTCTGCAAAGCATGAACTTGAAGGACCATTTTGTCAAGCAAATTTCAGTGGTCACCTTTCTATGGGTCCTGCATGTTCAGTTGATCAAGAAGGTCAGGCAAGAACAGGTTCTTGTCCAAATGGCTTTTTTTTTTTTGCCAAAGTGAAGATAAACTCCATATGAAGTGTCCTCAATGTCCATCTTCTCTGAAGTAAATCGGTACTGTCAGGAGCGGACATGTCTCACTGTCCAGAAAGTCTAAAATTTAAAAGTATTTTAAATGCCATATTCTGTAGGTTTTTGAAGTATTTGAACATTACCTATCTATCTGAAATACCTCTATGTATACCTAGAAGACTTAACTAACATGGCTATAAGTATGATTATCATAGATGACTAATTATTATTTTTAATTATCCATTACAATTTTAAATGAGTTGCATTAACATAATACCTCAAATGAGAGTAGAAATATATATACAGTATAACAAAATTAACTTCAAGTTTGTATCAATAGACAAAAATCTCTACCAATGTAACACATTTTAAACAACTTGTTGTTCTTTAAATGTAAGTTCACTAATCTACCCTTTCTTCCTATTATATCTATATCATGTGCCCATTTTTTTCTTTAGAAAGAGATCCTATTTATAATCAACTTTATTTAAATAAAAATATTGGTTTTTCTCTGTCCCATAACAGAGGGCTCTTTTGATTTGGGACACAAGAATCTCAAAAGCCAGCTTGATAATTTTGGTAATGTTCTGTATGTCAAATGTAATGCTCTGAATGGTTAAAATAAATAAAGTGCTGATTGGCCAGTAGCCAGGCAGGAAGGATAGGGTAGGCGGGACAAGGAGGAGGAGAATTCTGGGAAGTGAAGTTTGGGGCAAGGAGACACCTCCAGCTGCTGCCATGACAAGAAAGATGTAAGATATTGGTAAGCCAAGAGCCATGTAACAAAGTATAGATTAATAAAAATGGGCTAAATATAAGACTAAGAGCTAGACACTGATAGGCCTGAGCAGTTTAAATAATATAAATATCTGTGTATTTATTTTATAAATGGGTTGTTGGACTAAGAGGGCTTGGGGGGGGGCTGGAGAGAAGGCCTCCAACTACAAATGGTGCCCAACGTGTTGGCAAGAGTTTCCACCTAAAATCTGATAAAAGATTCTGAAATGGAGCTATAAATAGCTTCCTGGTTGTCTCTCTCAAGCTAGCGGCCCAGAAGTTGAAGTTTTGTTGTCTATTTTTCCCTCCAAGTGGGAATAATTCAATATTTAGGATCCCTTCATGGGAAATATTTTTCTGTTTTTTTTTTGTTTGTTTTTTTTTTTTTATTATGGTGGGAATAACTCATTATTAGATAGTCCCTTCATAGGAATAAGAGAAAATTTAAACAGGAGTGCATGTGTGTATTGCAGACAAAGGCACTTGTGATGGTGTGTGAGATGGCCAGAAGAGGCAGGAAGGCAGAGCGGCCCTTGTGGGTGCTGGCACTAGAGCCCGAGCACAGGGCAGAGCCAAAACCGAAGCCTGCAGCAAGTGAGTAGAGGTCCTAAGAGGGACAGGCGCTAAAAGTTTAAATGGGACCAACTTCTGGTGACAAATGGTTTTGGTCAGGACATGGAATGCTAAGTCAATGCTGTTTGAATTTCCAGAAATATTAACCATTCACTGCATAAAGAATGTTATGTTCTTTTGACTGTCTTAATAAATGTTTGGATGAATGTTTGCTTCTCACGGTAGATAAGCTAAAGGAACAGAATTCATAATTTTGAACTATATATTAGGTATGCTCTTGTCTGTTGATCATTACTGAAAATTTGGCTCTGCTCTTTAAGTTGCTTTCTAGAATTCTCTAGAAATATAACACCTGAAATGGATTGGGTTTTTAGCTTATTAAATAAAGTTGTCGCTAAGATAAACACATAAAAATTATCTCTTATTGATAAAGATGTTACAAAATTATTTTTCCAGTAAATAAAATGCAGGTAAATTGTTTTGTCCACATTGTTAATAATTGGCCTTTTGCACTATTGTGTTGCTTGGGTTCTATAAAGAAGGATCCTCTTTTTACGATTGTATAAATACTCAAGAGAATTGCCTAAACTTTCCTCTTCAAATCCTTTAGATTGCATCTAATGCTTTTATAATTGGCATATGTAAAAAGGACCATAGAAATGGAAGCTGGTGATAGAATTGCTCAATTATTATTGCTTTCATATTTTAAATGCAAAATGGCGCCTATATGTAGAACTGGAGGCGTTGGAAGTGCAGGAGAAAAGGTGTTTTGACAAACAGTTATCAATGATAAGCAGCCTAAACTAAAAATAAAATTATATGGGATTGAGATTGAAAGATTATTGGATTCTGGTGCTGGATATATCTAAAATTTCAAAAGAATCTTGAGATCCCAACTGGCCTCTACAAGAATTCAGGAAAATGGGAGCTGTTACAGGATCTTAGAGCTGTAAATAAAACCATGCTTCTCATGGGAGCAACACAGCCTGGTTTGCCTGCCCCTATGGGAATTCCTAAACATGTGTATTTAATTGTGATTGACCTATATGGATATTAATTGGCTGCTGAAAATTAAAAACTTTTTTTGATGTCTTTTCTAAATTACAAGAGGTTCTTAGCCTGGCTAATTTACAAATAGCCCCAGCAAAGTATAGGTATCCTTCTCCTCTTATTTAGGTCATGAATAATTTGATTTACTCATTCACCTACTGGAGTGTTTTGGAAAATAGGTCCTATTCTATGGGTACATTCTCCAGCTTCTCCAGTGAAAACTATTATTCCTTATCCTCAGGCTGTTGCTCAGATTATATTTAAGGGAATCAAGGTCAGTGTTCAAACTTTTGATAAGGAGCCAGATATCATGGTGACCCCATACACACAATCTCAAATATCATGGTTGCAAGCTAATGATAGTGATTGGACAATATGGACATGCTCCATGCAGGGTCAGTTTGATACTCACTACCCCTCAAATGATGTGTGTCAATTTTTTTAAATTGCATCCTGTCATATTTCCCAAGATAGTACAGATGACTCCTATTCCTCATGCCCATGTATTATTTACTGATGTACGTCACATGGTTTTGCTATGGTAGTTTCTGGTAACATAGTGAAAGAAGGAAAGTCCAAGGCACTTCCACCCAGATGGCAGAGGTACAAGCACTGTTGCTTGCTTTACAGATGTTTTCTGATGAGTATGTAAATATTTATACTGATATATGTGGCACATGCAATTATGCCTTTGGAGACAACCGCCTTCCTATCATCCATTTCTACCATTCATGAATATTTGTTGCCAGTATAAGGATTCATATGGTCCCACTCACATAACCTTTATGTGGGCCATATTAGAGCTCATATCCAATTGCCTGGACTTCTAAGTGAAGGTAATCAGAGAGCTGATGCCATTGCTTGTATGGTTGTTACATTAATTTGTTCCGCCTTTGAAAAGGCTGCTCATTTGCATAATGCTGGATCTCTAAGTCATCACACATAACCTGGGAACAAGCCATCCAGCTAGTTAAGTCATTTGTGCTGAATTTTACCTTTTCCTCTTTTGGGAGTTAATCCCCGAGGACTTTTACCTAATCATGTGTGGCAGGTGGATGTCACACATGTGCCTTCCTTTAGAAAATTACAATATGTCCATGTGTAATACATATTCCTCTCTAAATTTTGCCTCTTCCCATTCAGGGGAAAATGTTAAGGATGTAAAGAATCATTGTCTTCATGCCTTTGCTTATATGGGAGTGCCAAAATGCATAAAGACTGATAATGGTTCCGCTTACAGTAGTAAAGGATTTTCAAAATTCTGCCATGATTTTTCTATTGCTAATAATACTGGTATTCCTTATAATCCTCAAGGACAGGCTATAGTAGAAGGCTGCCATTGTACCTTAAAAACATATGTTGCTAAAGTAAAAAGGGGGGAGCTAGGGGCTCATCTCTCCTCTCCACATTCTATTCTTTCCCTTGTTTTATACATTTTAAATTTTTTTATCGGTGGATTCTGCTGGAGTATCCACTGCAGATAAGCACCAGAGGGCTGCTGTTGCAAATCACCCTCTTGAGCAATGTAAGCATCTTTCTACTGGCCCTTGAATGGGACTCAATCTGGTGTTGATGTGGGCCCAGGGTTCTGTTTGTGTCTTTCCATAGGAAATTGAGGTTCCTCTTTGGGTTCCTGGGCGGTGTGTGCACCCTGTGGCTGCTGCTGAATCCCAATATGGCAGAGACCTATTGAAAAACTCTCCCTTCTGATGCCAATGGGGATTGAGAGCCCAATATGGACAGCTTTGGCAAGCATTAATATAAGCCTAGGAACTGTAGCCATGCAGTTGGATTCTTCAGAAGGTAATGTATGGTAACTGCTCTTTCAAGCATGTTTAGAACGTGTCACCCAGACACCTTGGAGATTAAGGATAACTCTGAAGGTCACTGACCTTCATTTGTTCACACCACCATGCCAGCTAAGCCTTTTTCATTTTCGCAATCCTCTGCAAGATGGTGTGGTACCTACTTTTCAGGAGGAGCTCTGTGCAACATTTATTGGCCTCCTGAAATTCATCTAGCCTCTTTTGAAGATACCTTAATATCTGTGAGCCTGAACATAGCCATGATGATACCAACAGTTCTGCTCTGTCTTCTGTCTGTCTTTTTTTTTTTCTTCATGGTTCTTAGTTGTTCTTTTACAGAGCTGCCAGCTTAAGTCATGCTGGGATCAAGAAAAATGGGCCTTATTGTTTCATGTTCCTAGAGCTGTGTCCATGCCAGTGGCCGTTAGACACAAATGATGCTCACTTGCTCCAGAAGAGAATTTGACACCACTGTTGCTGTTGTTGCTGTTATAGCAGTGGCAGCCACTGCTGCTACTGTTTCTGGGATTGCCATTTCACTACAGCTAGCACAATGGAGACCCTGGCAGCAAAAGTAGCTACCATAGTTAATTACTCTTTCATTTTATTGGGCATGATGTATTTAATTCAGTAGTTATATACATTTCGATTGGCTTTGAATGTCAAGTTCCATTTGCTTTTCGGATACCATCTTACAAGGACTCCAATTTGCAGTAAGGCTTGTTAAGGAAGGGAATGGTTCAATTGCCTTTAGCCTACTGGCTATGGGTGGGTGAGGACTTCTGTTGGTCTTTTCTGTGTCACACAGATTACAAGCCCAGTGCCACTTTGAGATCTTTGGCAGCAGTCAATTCTGCATTTCATGTGGTTGAGCCTGTATGATAATGAGAATTCAGAGATGGGTAATTCCTAGGGGGCAGTAGCTAACCTAATACAGAGCGCTTGTGTGGCCTGGGCAGCTGTCTCCATGATGGGTAAGGAAACCTGCTGATGTCCCATGCAACCTAAATCAGAAGCTCATTTTTTTTTAGTAAAAAGGGTGGTACCTCTATTGTCCTGGCACCCCAATTTGAGTAACTGTTGCCTTGCTTGCCAACCTTGACTTGATATCCTCCTTATGCTGATTCTGTGCCAGTCTCCTCCCTCCTGTATGCTTAAGGGAAGTTCCTTGTTTGTGTATCTTGCTTTTGGTGTAAACAGCTTAGATGCAAGAATGTAGAAGATCAGTAGTGAACTTCTGCCCTACATGGGTTCTTCCATAGTACTATAAACCTGTATTTAAAGTCTCCTCCCTTTATCAATAAACGCCATTCAGCATTCTGCTGACACGAATGACCCGCTGTCTCTTGTCTCTGTTTTTCAATCCTTAGCCCCTCACTCGGACATGGTGAATGGGTGGTGATAGCATGGGTGCTACCACAACATCCATCCTTTTCTTCAGTCTACTTCATTCTCCAACAAAACCTGTGATGAGTAAAACTGGACACAAGAAGTGGAATGTTCACAAGTAAGAAGAGGAAAATGAAAGTGAACGTCTTTATCCTTTTCTGAGCCTCTGCAATGTGTATTTGAAGTGCTACTCAAATCAGCACATTATGTGTACACACATGTATTCCCACCTGCATTTATTTCTGTAGCCAAAGGAAAGGCTACCTGTGCATTCCTGAATCTTCATTTCCTAGGTGGTTCCTCACATCTGCAGGGATCCTGGACACTCACTTCCATGGCTCTCTGAATCTGATTTCCATGTGAATAATTTGATTGTTAAATACATATGAGGAGAGTATAGGTAGTTTAATGATACCACTCATATTTATAGAAATTAAGGCCTCTTCGATGATGCCATTTTGGAAAGTTTGGTCCCAGGATTGCCTGAAAATTCTATTTATATTAATCACTTTAGAAATGATGTCAGTGAATTTTGTTAGATGATCTACATTGAGACACACAGTAATGGTAAAGGGAGGACTCACAAAGTCAGAATTCCTGGTTAATCATTGGGGATTGCATCACAAAGTACCTGTCAGAGAGAAGGAACACCATGACAAGAGCAATTGAGTTCCACACAGCATTCACACTGGAGCCCATGATACACCTGTGATAGTGGAGGAATACCCAACCAAAGCCTGTGCTTCATTGACTTGAGAACCAATAATAAAGCCAAACCCAGAAATATCCCAAACTCCTCTGTTCTACCACTACCAACACTGCCAAGCTCATCACAGAACCAATGTTACATTTGCAACATTACAAAAATGTTGATTTTTATAGATTCAAAAACATACATTGTAATTGGTCTTTTTCTGTGTCCTGCCTGCTGTTCATCAGCTGCTCAGACACAAGTAAACACACAGAGTCTTATATTAAATAAAACTGCTTGACCATTATCTCAAGATTACTACATTCTAGAATCTATACTGCCAGTGTGACAGTGTTGTGATGAGTGTGTGATGAGGAGCCTCTTTTGGTAGATATGCATTGCAGAGAAAAATGAAAATATGGGACCAGTCTTCTGTGAGTAGTTATAAGTCTTATATGGCATTTGAGATGAGGTAGAATGGGAGAAAGGGTTTATAAGCTCCATATCTGACAGAAGCTAACATCTAAAGTTTAGAAAGGAGTTAAGAAATTCCCTGCTGAACTACAAGCTATGCATGCCAGAAGTCCATGTAAACTACCTGCAGAATTACTCTTCTCCCTATTTATTTCAGATCCACCCTCCTCAAGGCTTTTCATCAGCTTTGTAGCAGAACTTCAGTGGCAACCTTCACAGACACACTCTTTTCATTTCCTTTAGATCCCACAGATATCTGATTTCAAACCTCCCTCTCGCTACCAATTACTATATTACAGCACCCAACTCCAGCAGACACATATTCCTTACCAAATTCCACTACTTCCAGAAAACAATAAGGCTTTCCATATACCTTTTCTCTCCCTCTATTTCCACAGATGCAATTGCCCCAATATCATCCACAGCAATATTGCACAACACCTCTGGTAGCCTGACATAAAATAATATAATGCAAAATAGTCAAGAAAAATCTGTCTCCACTAGTGGCTACTAACCCTATCACTTCAGTATCTTAATATTCCAACAAATCTGAAGCCTGAAAACAAGACCTTAAATAGCTTTTATGAATATAATGAAGGTTCTTAAAGATTAATTTATTAAATCCTTTAAAGAAATCCAGGAAAAGAATGGATAGAGAGCAGAAGCTTAATGAATCAGAGACCTAGGGAAATAGAAAACAGAAATGACTAAAATAACACAGAAAAAATCATTGAATTGATTAATAAATATTCCACAGTGTTCAGAGATCAATGTCTAGCCCAGTCAACACCAGAGAGGCTTCCTCTGGTAACTACTGGAAGCATATGCAGAAAGGAGACTCACAGTCAAACATTGGAGTAAAGAGAACCCTGGAGAAGAGGAGGAGGAAGGATTATAGGAAGTAGATGGGTCAAGGAAGCCAGGAAATCATGTTCCACAGAATCACATAAGCAGGGCTTATAGGGGCTCACAACAATTGCAGCAGAAATTATGGTGACTTCATGGGTCTGTGCTAAGTTCTCTGTGTACATGCAGTAGTTATTTATCTTGTGGAGTTTGTGGTACTCTTAACAGTGAAAGATATGTGTCTTTGACAATATTGTCTCCTCTAGAGACATTTTTCATCCTATTAAGTTGCTTCATCCAGCCTTGATATGAGGGATTTTTTTCCTAGTTTTTTTTTTTTTTATTTTATTTCCAGAGCTAAGGACTGAACCCAGGGCCTGGGGCTTGCTAGGTAAGCACTCTACCACTGAGCTAAATCCCCAACCAATTTTTCTGGTTTTGTTGAAACTTGTTATGCTGTGTTTTCTTGACCTCCCTGGAAGGCCTGCCCTTTTATGAAGGTAAAATGTGAAGCCATGGATCTAGTGAAGAGCGTACGAGTGTGGTATGTAGGACAGGATGGAGTGGAGGAAGGGGAAGCTGAGGTCATGATGAATGAAAAATAAATCTAGGAAAACATAAAAAAGGAAGCAAATAAAATAGTTCAAGACCTTAAAATTGAAATGAAATAAATAAAAAAAATTGTCCTTAGTGCATGAGCTGGCTGTTTGGAACCTTGGGCTTACACATGGACACATGCTCAGTCTGGAAGGAGATGACAGGACCTGCCTGTACTGAATCCACCAGGTTTAAATGAATCCCCAGGGGTGCCTTGATCCTGGAGGACATGGGAATGGAGGGGAGGGGCTGGGGGTAAGGTGGGAGTAAGGGCAGGAGGGGGGAGCACAGGGGAACACATGTCTGAAATTTAAAACACATAATAATAAAAAAATTATTCATTAAAAAAATGACCAAAATTGAAATAATTCTGAAAATATAAAAATTTTAGAATTCAAACAGCAACATCACAGGCAAACTTCACTAACCTTGTCAACAATTACAACTCAATTTTTCATATATCTTCAGAAAAAAAATATCAGATTCATAGAGGAAAACCACAACGAAAATATAGAATTACTGAAATAATTATGAAAAATTAATTAACATTTTTGCAAGATTGACCATTACTTATTTCAATTTGAAAAAAGCTATAGTAGTCAAAGCAGCATAGTATTAGAATAAAAAGGACAAAGTGATCACTGGCATCTAATTGACATCTGAGATATAAATTCACACACACATAGACACCTGATTATGATAATAAGAAACAAAATACACATTTGAAAAAATAAAGCATCTTCAACAAATATCTATAGATAGAAGACATCCTGTATCAAGTGGTCAAAATAGGCATATAGAAGGCAAAGAACCCAAAGAAAGCATGGAAGTCTGACCCATGTGTTTTCATATTCAGGGTTTCCATAAAAGTCTTACAAGGATATATATACATACATATACATATACATATACATATACATACATACATATATATATATATATATATGTGTGTGTGTGTGTGTGTGTGTGTGTGTGTGTGTGTGTTTATATATACATGTTTATATATATATATATTTATAAGCATTCATATGTATTATATATACATTATGTAATATCCTAAATTATATATGTATATATATACCCTCTCTACATATGCTTCCATGCTATTCTCTGTGGCTTGTTAGGGGATATGTGAAGGAGACATTCCTTTTAAATTTAGATTCGTTTTTCTCACTCTAATATCTGTCTGTTGATTTCTTTATTCATTCCTGTCTATTGTAGAAGCAAGATTGTCTGATAATGATTGAACAAGGCCTTGATCTAAGTGTATAACACAATGCAATTACAAGACATTTTATTGCCTCTTTTTAAAGACATTTTTAAAAAATTTATTTATTATGAAGTGTTCTGCCTGAATGTATGTCTGCAGGCCAGAAGAGGTCGCCAGATCTCACAGATGCCTGTGAGCCATCATGTGGTGCTGGGAATTGAACTCAGGACCTCTGGAAGAGCAGTCAGTGCTCTTAACCTCTGAGCCATCTCTCCAGCCCTTTATTGCCTTTGAAAGAACTGTAGCAATTATTTTTACTATAGGTAACTGAGATATCTAGTCCCTGATTCTTTTTCACCCAAGTTTGTGTATTTATGCATTCAAATCAGATATTGGTTGCTTACTCATACAAATTTATGCAACCATTTCCCTAGTTATCATGTAGGTGAGACATCATTGTAGGTCAAAGGATTTTCACATGTGTTTGCATTTGCAGCTCTCTTCTGTTAATGGCCAGAGCACATTTCAGTATCAAAGACACTAGAATACTGGGTGAAAGTTCAATGAAAGCACCAGATCAACTTCTGTATTTTTACTGTGTTGTGAAGGTGAACTTGTGAAAGTCTTATTAATGGGTCCTTGACAGCAGTCCGTGGAGGACAACCTACAATAGTGGCCTCAGCCTGTATTGTTTGGTTAATCCCATGGAATCACCTTAGGCAACAACTTAATTAGATGTAACACAATTCGTTTTGTGATGAAATGGCATTTGGGTCTCTTTCTGCCCTATTAATTAGTGAATTTATTTATATCTCCTTTAGACATGTATAGTATTTAGAAAGCTTCTTCTGTATTAGGTTTATACAATACTCCTCAAGTGGCCTTTAATTTTAGCCATCTTTCTACACATTTCCTCACTGTTCCTTATTGCCATCCCTATCCCCATTTGATCTTCAAAATATGTTTAATTTCTACTTTCATGGTGGCTGAAGATGTTGAACATTTTTTTCTTTCTTTTAGAGAGACAGGATTTCTCTGTGTATTTTTGTGCCTTTCCTGGGACTCACTTGGTAGTCCAGGATGGCCTCAAACTCACAGAGATCCACCTGGCTCTGCCTCCAAGGGGTGATATTAAAGGCATGCACCACCACCATCTGGCAGAACATTCTTAAGTATTGTTCAGACATGTGTGTTTCATCTTCTTAGAATGCTTAGTTATGTCTAAATTGACCTAACTTTTCTCTTCTTCCAGTTTTACATTCTTTTAAATATACTAACCCTTTATTGCCACTCCCCAAAAAGTATTTGTTAAACTGCTGTGTCTTTTCCTTTGGAGTTATTTGAATCTATGTCAGTGCTAAGCTAACTATAGCTGTGCAATCAAAATATGGGTTTACTACTCCTTTGAAATATTGTACACTGTAGTGTCAGTATTATGATCCTCTGTGACTATGTCAGGTGTGTGTAATGGAACGTATTTATTAAGATACCTCCAGCCTTATTCTTTTTGTTGTCAATTGTTTGATCCATCCAGAGTCTGTTTGTCTATTTGAATTT
This sequence comes from Onychomys torridus, assembly GCF_903995425.1. Lineage (NCBI taxonomy): Eukaryota > Metazoa > Chordata > Mammalia > Rodentia > Cricetidae > Onychomys > Onychomys torridus. Next base: position 63,426 of record NW_023413232.1, read on the forward strand.
AAGGATTTTTTCATAGTCCCATTTTTCTTTATATTATGATATAATTTTGTTGAACATTGTGTAGAAAATCAGCATATTATTCATTACACATGCAAGTATTATTTGCACAACATTAATTATCAATCCAGAAGTATGTGAGATATATTGCAACTTTCAGTGTCAGTTTCTTTTCTTGGTGTTAAAAATGTTCACCATGAAGATGCTTAATATCTTTGGTGATGTTTATTCCCAATGATTTCAAGTTTGAGAGGTTAATGTAATGGATTTGCTTCCTTGGAATATTCCTCAGTATTATCCTTTCTGTTATATAGAAGAGCAATTAAGTTTGTTGGCTGATTTTGCATGCCACTCTTTTCCAGAGAGTAGTCATCAGATGGAAGAATTTTCACAGAAAATATTTAGAGCCTCATGAACAAGTGAAAAATCATTAGCACATAGAGATAATTTGACTCCTTTTCTTTGCTGCTGACTTGTTACTCTAGAAGAATACAATAGGCCTACTCTTATTCCAGGAGAATGTGTATTTTCATCCTTTGTTGCTTCAAAGGAAAGACTCTCAGTTTTTCTATTTTTTTAAAATTCTTGACATATATGTGTCACATGCTCCTTCATGCTGGAGTAATATTTTCCTTCAATACTGAGTATTTTAGTGATACTGACGTTTTCCAGAAGTGTTTTCTTCACATGTTGTGATGATTATGTAATTTCTGTCCTTGTCTATTAAGACTTATTATTAGACTCTCATTTCTAGGAAGTTGCATGTGTGCACTTCCTCTTTTTCTAAGTAATATGATTTCCTTCTCAGGTCTCTGATTCAATTGCAGATTATCAACTTGTAGTTACAGTTTTCCTTTTTAAGATTTTTCAGAAAATATAAACTCACTAAGAACTTACACAATATATTTTTCGAAAGACACCATAAGACAATTTTCTGTTAGTAATACAAGATAGGCTATAAAGTGAATTTAGTACATTTTGACTCACAAATTACTCTGAATTTGACAAATGCAAATGGACTAGACAGTGTTGATGTATTAATTGCTTGTTCATTCATATATAGTTATTATAATTATTATATATAGTTTTTCTTATATTAGTTATAATTTTATAAATTTTTTTATTAGACAAAAAAGAGGGAATTGTGGTGATATTTTATTTGTGCTTTAATAAATAAAGCTTGCCTAGAGATCAAAGGAAAAAATCAGCCATTATAAGTAAACACAGAAGTCAGGCAATGGTAGCACACATTTTGATCCTATGATTTGGGAGAAAGGGATCTGTCTGAATCTCTATGAGTTCAAGGCCACACTAGGGAACATAGCCAACCATGGTGGCACGCACACATTTAATCCCAGACCCACTAAAAAGGTCTGGAGCTCTTTATAGACAGATAGGAAGTGGCAGAGCTGGGCAGGAAGATGAATTGATGTAGCTGGGCTGAGAGAGCCAATGAAAGAACAGAACAGAAAGGCATATAGGTATGGAGAGACAGGAAGAAGCTCTTTTTGGAAGGAGCAGAGTTGGTGAAATGAGGTTGGCTGGTAGCTTGACTCTCTCAGGCTTTAACTCCAAATTATGGCTCTGTGTTTTTTACTTAATAAGAGCATTTAAAAATCCATGAATAGCAACCCAATTGGCAGCTAATAATAATCATAAAACCAGGTCTTATGATGCAAAGCTGTATTCTGATCTCTGTGGTTACAGCATGCATGTTAGAAAACAACTTTAAACAGGAAATTAAAGTAAAATATTCTTTTAGTTGAGGAAACTAAACATTGGAAGCTGTGACCAAGGATATTTATAACACAAAAATCAGTGTTTTGTAATCTTTGGTAGTTCCTAGTATAAAATAATTGTATTAAGACACATGATTTCCTAGAATAGAAATTTAAGTAATTCAGTGAGTTTTGATGGTCAGAGTTATCTAAAATTCATAACACTGCAAGAGATCAATTTGCCAAGTTGTTCTTCCTCTATCAATTCCTTAATTGTGTCTTTTATAGTACATTAAAATTTGAATATGCATGAAGAGTGTCCTGGTCATCTCTTCCCATATCTCATACTTCCTCTATAGATTATTTCTATTTTTTTTTAATTTTTTTTTCAAAACAGGATTTCTTTGTGTAGCTTTGTGCCTTTCTTGGAACTCACACTGTAGCCTTGGCTGGCCTCAAACTCACAAACATCCACATGCCTCTGCCTCCTTAGTGCTGGGATTAATGGTGTGCACCACAACCATCTGGCTGTAGATTATTTCTAATGATGACACCTTAAGAGCCTATTGAAAAGTGGAATCTCAGTGCACAGTTTTTGTAATATATATTTTTTTATATTTAATTTTTTTTTGTGTGTGTGTGTGTGTTTAAGGGGACATGTAAGTTCAGGTAATCTTGAAGCCCAAAAGAAGCCATCTGTGCCTTTGAAGTTATTGATACAAGTGTTTGTGAAGAGTATTTTGTTGGGGATACATATGAGGACCTCTGCAAAATAAATATGTGATATTAACTACAGAAACATCAATTCAGGTTCTTTAATGTTCTTTCCATCTGTTTATCAAAACATACAACTCTCTTCTAATTTCTTCTGTTCTAACTCCTGGGATGCATTGGATTCATGTTTCTATACACTTTCAGGGGGGGAATATTTTTTTACCCTCATTGACAAAAAATTCACTCTTTCACAAATATCCTGTCTTTTTCACTCACCCCTCATCGGCATCAAAGTCAAGCATTGACTCAGATATTAAAATAAGCTAGTTGAATTTACTTTGTGCATTTCTGAATTTTAGAGCAGTGAAGAGTATTCCACTCTGCACTTTTGCCAAAAGGCTAGGTCTTATGAAAAGTATGGCTGAGTAGGTTATAAGAGACAATGTAGGAAACAGTATTAGACATGATATGCTAAGCAACATCATTGGAGAAAATAGTGAGAGTCATTCTGAAAAAGATAGGACTTGCTATGTATCCAATATTTTTTGGCTATGTACCACTATATATTTGCCAGTGAGAATTCATTAAATATAAGTTCAGGAATATGATTTCTCCCTCATAATTTGAAGAAAATGTCTGTCTTTTCTAAACAAAATTGTCTCTCACTTGGGGAAAAAGATGCATCCAAGCAGGCCTTCAGTGGAAGCCAAGAAGGAGAAAATCTCCAAAGCCACAATGACCTTGCCCTTGGTACTATAGTACACAGTGAAAAAATTGCCCCAGACATTTTGTGATGTTCAAGAGTTGCTGATGTACAACTGTATGGTGATGCCATATTGGTCTGTGTGTTGTTGAATATATTCTTGCACTGGCAAGTACCCATCTCATCAGTAGGAATGGTTCTGTGTCTCAGGGAATCGTACTCGGCCTAGCAGCATTCTTGAGCCATTTGGATTTCTTTGATCCAATTGGAGCTGGTGTAGTCTTGGTGGAAGGGTGGGTTTGGGCAGTGGAGTGGGGCTTCTAGTTTACAATGTCTGATGAAGAGATAGTAGTAAGCCCTGTCTGCAGGAGTCCTGCCTGCTGGCCTACAACTGGAACTGGAATAGGTGGGGGTATGGGTGCACAGGCTGTATTCCTGGGTCTAGAGCCTAGAAGGTAGGAACATCAGCTAGGAGAATAGGCTCCAAATGGAGATATTTTAAGATGGGTAAAAACATATCTTCTATCAGCAACTGAATTTAGAAAACACAACATTAATCCAGATTATTTGATGTTTGGAAAGCCAATATTTATCTCTGGCTACACCCTCTGTTGGAAGTCTGTACAAGAACATTGAAAAAGAAGCTTTTATTTGTTTATATATTTGTTCTCACCTTGCTAGCAAGTCCATTATTTCACTGGCATTAGAAACTTTTTATTTGACATTCTATTATATACCAAAATCAGCTGAGACCTGCAGCCTCATGGACTAAGATGTTTCTGTTGTCTAGGGCTTTGCATTCCTTTGCAGCAATTGTTGTAAGAGCCAATCTAGGCTTATAAAACATTCTAATAATTTTTACATATCTATACATAAACACACACACACATACACACACACACACACATATATATATATATATATATATATATATATATATATGGAGAGAAAGAGAGATACAGAGAGAGAGAGAGAGAGAGAGAGAGAGAGAGAGAGAGAGAGAGAGAGTTCTTTTACTCCTGAGACCCTTACTAATACAGAGACAGAAAAATGATCAACAGTGAACATAAAGCATTCGAATTCGTAATGATTCTTACAGTGTTATGGAAACACTAGAAGAACTTCTACACATGGAAAAGTAAGATATATTCAAATGATCAACTAATTTAAAGACAGCATTAGAAAACCCAGACAGAATACCAGCTGTTAGAATCATATCAAATAATTCAATAAGAGTAACAGGCAATAATTAGCAAAAAATCTCAATAACATTTAAATATTAATCTTCACATTCTCTAATCAAAATACTCAAATATCAATATTGATTTGTAAAACCAACAGTCATTTTTGCTTTCTGAAAATCACCTCACTTACAAACTTGCAGAAATCCTTTTGTAAATATGTAGGGAAAGAATGTTGAGGTAATGGAACATAATAAATAAAACTACAGAGCAAACACATTGATGTACATGTTGGAAAACTCTCAAGTAAACACTGAATAATATAACTCAACAACACAGCAGAAATGTCTGTCCTTGTGTCAAAGATGACTTCGTTATAGGGATACAAAGATGGTTTAACATATGCAGATCAGTAAAGTAAAGGGGGTACATCAATAGACTCAAGGATAAAATATATGATCATCCAAATATGGGCAGAAAAGGCTCTTAACAAAGTTCAACATCTATTCATAGTTAAAATTTAAAACAAACAAAAACCTGAATCAAGAGGCTGAACACATCCTGACAAGGTTTCTTTTTTAATTCATTAAAAATTATCGTGCAGACCAGTCACATTTAAAAAGATTTCCTATGACAATCCTATTGTCAACATTGTAACACATGAGGAGAAACTCAGAGTTTTCATTAAAATCATTAGTGAGACCAGATATATGTGGTGGTTCATATCTTTAATCCAAAATCTTGGCAGGCAGAGAGAGGCAAATCCCTGTCTCTTTTTGTCCAGTCTGGCCTTGATAGCAAGTCCAAGCAAGCTAGGTTTGCATAGAGTGACCCTGTCTAAAAATACATCAGCATACATTGGACAAATATATATATTCTTCACTATTATTCAAAATAATGCTTAATATCTTAGCAAGTATAAAAATAAATTGTAAACACGATAAACAGTAAAGAAGGGAAGAAATGTGTGTGCTAATGGCATATATTTTAATACCAGTATTCAGGAGGAAACGCAGGTCTCTGTGGTAACTATGTCAAACTAGTTTATATCAGGAGTTGAGGTCTCCTAACAATATTGTGAGACCCTCTTTCAAGAAAACTACAAAGGAAAAGGATGGAGAATACTAAATTTGAAAGACTCTGTGCATAGGAGACACTGCACTTTCAACACAGAAGTCAGTATTGAAGAAATGTTCCCAAATGAGGACACAACAATCAGCAGATTTCTGAATCAGCATACACATCCTTCTAAGCAAGTTTTTGATGAATCAAAAACTTTTTATTTTGAACTTTAAGAAATCTATTAATTAAAGTTAAATAAGCTAACTGTTACTCAGGTTCCCCCAATACTTACAGCTTTTCCAAAGTGATTTAATCTCAGGAAATACACAACTTTTTAGTTAAATTCTTGTCAACTCAGCACTTTATAACTACAAATGTACCAGGTTGTGCCATTTATCTGTTTTTTTTTTTCTTATACCCGCTTCTCTATGCTCTTCTGTGGTGTTTTTATTTGAGTTCATATATATTATCTGAGCTATGAGGAGTTACTTCCTTTGTTTCTTATGTCCACTAGTTCTAGATTGCAATGATATTATTGTGATTAAACACTGACTGAGTGGTTGATTAGGCTAAAGGTTTACAATCAAGGGAGCACACGGCAGGATTCTGGATTTATAAAGCATAGACCCTTAGGAGAAAAAACATTACTTAGTGGTTTGTTCTGCTTGATTTCTCATACGGCCCTGCCTAAGGACAACAACACCCACCGTGGGCTGAGCACTCCTGAATTCAGTGCCAATTAAAAAATTGTATTACAGGTAGATTGACAGGCTAGTTCAATGAAGAGGATTCTTTTATCTCAGGTTCCCACTAACTTTTTAATGTACTTTGAGGTAAGTGGACAAACATTAACTAGAAAAACCAGTTTGAAAGCAGCATAATGTTTGCCCACAACAAACTACCTATTATTATTCCTAAATTTCTAGCAATATGAAGCTATTCAACTTTTTAATTAAGGTTCCCGCACGTGAGAGCGCATGCGCGTGCGCACACTCACACACACACACACACACACACACACACACACACACACACACACACGCAAATGACATTACATAATGTACTAAGTAAAATGTGGTCACTCATTTGATGAATATAAAATAAGCTTATTGTGTACATAAAATGTGGTCACTCACTTGAAGTACATAAAACAAGCTTACTTCACCATGTTCATCTAATATAGATATGGAAGCAATAGGTAAATCTACTGATAACAGCATGTGTCTAATTTTCCTCAGATGCCCCCCTCTGTGTGCAGTGCTGACTGTGGTCCTGGATTCAGAAAGTTCTAGCAGGAGGGAATGACAGTCTGCTGTTTTCATTGCAATGCCTGCCCTGAAAATGAAGTTTCTAATCAGGCCAGTGAGTGTTTGCTGCTAGATAATTTCTTCCCAATGATCATCTTCTCTAACCGACATGGGGTGAATAAAGCATTTAATATTCGAGTCCACAAAACAAATATATCACCAGCCTAAGTTCATTTTTAAAGTAATGTGATCATTAATAGCATATCTTCAAGTATCAGACTTTGCCAAGATATACAGCTTTGACTCATTATAAATTCATGCCATGTGTCATTTTCTCAGATAAACAGATTTGATAAAGTACAGTGTGAGAAAATTGTACACAAGGTCTTTCCTAGTGTGATTTTCTCCTCTAAAATTACAGGTAGATTAAATTCCAATTATGAGTGATTAATAATATTTTTATAAAATTTGAATATGTTTATGTATTCCTACATAAATGTAAGGCACCATGTATGTGCAGGAGTCAGTGTAGAACAGATCAGGTCATCAGAGCCACTGAATGCTGTCATGTGGGTGCTAGGAACCAAATGGAAGTCCTGTGTAAGATTAATGGAGACAAGAATAATTACTTGTAAAATTATCAGAACCTGTTGAGTATGAGACAGAAAACTTAAAGCAATATCCAGAGATCTGTTTTTCAAAGTACTAATTCAATTTGTAGTCCAGGGACATGTTAATATGATACCTCACCTGAGGTAGAAAATACAGAGTCCTGTGTTCAATATTTTTCTATACTTCACCCATTTTATCGTGTCATAAATATGAGGTGGCTGGGCTAAGAGCCAATGAGAAGGCAGAATAGCAAGGCAATAAATGCCCAGGTTAGACAGGAAGAAGCTCTCTCTTGGGAAGCTAAGGTGGCATGGTGAGCTAAGGTTAGCTGGTGACTCTCACTAATTCTCTGAACTCTATGGCTTTCATCCCTGAATTTGGCTCTGTGTTTCTTATGTAATAAGATTATTTAGAAATTCATCGACATGAATGTGTTTTGTCTGACAAATTCACACTGGAAAGTATACCACAGGTCTTGTCCCAGTAGAAGACACAGTCTCCAACTCAAATATGGACAATATTCATAAAACAGAAAGAAAAAAGCAGCAGGCAATGTTTCTGTGTTTCTGAGATGTTAAAATACACACTGTGCTAAACAGTGGTTAATGATTTCAGCCTCTGTCACTTAAAAACTTTAAGTCTCTTAGCATCTACAATGGTGCTGAAATACCTGTGCTTTCCTTAAGATGACTAATGGAATCATGAACACATGGTTATATAGACAATATAATGATTGTTTAGTTTCCTTATACATGAATACAATGAGTAAATATTGTGAAATTGAATAATTGCCAATGCAGCATTGCTTTTCACCTACATCTGCCTGAAGAATGCAGGCATTGTAATGTTTCTGCAACACACTTAATTGAAATGTCTGGTCTCTAAATATTCTGAAGCTGCACTAATCATACTTTCCTTTCTCCATCAGATGTGGACCAGTGTGTGAAGTGTCCAGAGGAGCAGTATGCCAATGTAGAGCAGAACCAGTGCATTCCCAAATCTGTGATCTTTCTAACCTATGAAGACCCCTTGGGGATGGCTCTGACCTCAATGGCCTTGTGCTTCATTGCATTCACATCTGTGTTTCTTGGGGTATTTGTGAAGCATCATGACACTCCCATTGTCAAGGCCAATAACCGCAGTCTCAGTTACACTTTGCTCATTCCACTCCTCTTTTGTTTCCTGTGTCCATTTCTCTTTATTGGCCATCCCAACGCAGCTACATGCATCCTGCAGCAAATCACATTTGGAGTTGTATTCACTGTGGCTGTTTCCACTGTGTTGGCCAAAACAGTTACTGTTGTTCTGGCTTTCAAATTCACAGCCCCCGGACAAAGGGTGAGGTTCTACATGACTTTGGGGGCTCCCAACTATATCATTGGCATCTGTACCCTCATCCAAATTATTCTCTGTGCAATCTGGCTTGGAGTTTCTCCTCCAAATATTGACATTGATGCACACTCTGAGCATGGTCAAATCATTATTGTGTGTGACAAGGGTTCTGGTACTGCATTCTACTGTGTCTTGGGATATCATGGCTCCCTGGCCTTTGGGAGTTTTGTTGTGGCCTTCTTGGCCCGGAATCTCCCTGACAAATTCAATGAAGCCAAGTTGCTGACCTTCAGCATGCTGTTGTTCTGCAGTGTTTGGGTCACTTTTCTTCCCGTCTACCACAGCACAAAAGGCAAGGTCATGGTGGCTGTGGAGGTCTTCTCCATCTTGGCCTCCAGTGTTGGCCTCTTGGGATGCATCTTTTTCCCTAAGTGCTACATAATTTTGTTAAGACCAGAGAGAAATTCTCTTCAAAAGTTAAAGGAGAAGCCAGGTGGTGGTGGCCCACACCTTTAATCCAGCACTTGGGAGGCAGAGCATAGCGGTATTCTTTGAGTTCAAGTCCAGCCTGGTCTACAGAGTGAGATCCATGACAATACCCAAAACTACAGAGAGAAACCCCATCTCAAAAAACAAAACAAAACAAAAAAATAGTTATAAGAAAAAATATCTTTTTGAACCGACATTTCCTTAATTGAAACTGACAAGTTTAGTTTTGGTATAGAACCATCTCTTAAGATACAATGCTTGATGCATGCATTACCTTGTGACTTTCAACCTTTCTTCTAATGCTGATGCCTAGACTTATCACTCATACTGCTTTTCTGTACATTGTCTCCTATAAAATTCCAATCAACCACTCATTCCACAATACCTGGTTATTCGACAACATTCCAGTGTTCAAGGTCTCTCCTTTCTCTAATATACAATAGTATTTTCAATAATCTGCATTCTTCTTTCGATGTCTGAGTGAATGTGAGATTTGACAGCACAATGCTGAGACTAAACACAATGTGTTGTTCTCACACACAACTCTCCCCTAACTAAATACACACTTTTTCTCACATCCACAATGCCTCCATTAACCTCCCAAAGAGAGGACTCCAAAAGACAAGAACCAATGATGACAAAACAATACACAGTAACACAAGGCAAAATAACATTGCTTTAAGTATTTTTCAGTAAGTTGAGTTTTCTCTTTAGTGAATTCTGGGTTTAGTTCACTATTGCATTCTAACATTAGATTACTGGCTTTGGATATGTAGTCTCTTGAGTTCTTCCTTTGTTGTGGATATAAGTCCTCTATCTGATGGGAAGATGGTAAAAGCTTTGTTTCCATTCCTTAGGCTGCTGATTTATCTCAAGGATAGTGGCGTTTGCTGTAGAGGAGCTTTTCAATTTCAGGAGGACCTGTTTGTTAATTGTTGGTCTCATGGTGTGCACTAATAGTGTTCTATTCAAAAATTCATCTCCAATTACAATGACTTCAGGGGTATTTCTTACTTTCTTTTCTCCCAGTTTCAGGATATCTGGTTTTATGTCAAGGCACTTGATACAGGTTGTAATCTATATATAGACATTTGTTGAAAATGCCTTGTATTTTGTCTCTTATTATCATAATCAGGTGTCCATATATATGTGAATTTATATCTAGGATATCATTTGATTCCAGTGATCAATTTGTCACTTTTTTATTCTGGTACTATGCTGTTTTTGTTAGGCTTGTTTTTTTTGTTTTTTTTTTTTTCAAATTGATATCAGGAATGGTCCAACTTCCAAAATTTTTATTTTATTTTTCATAATTATTTCAGCAATTCTGTATCTTTTTTTGTGGCTTTCCCCTATGAATCTGAATATATTTCTCTGAAGATACATGAAAAATTGAGTTGGAATGGTCCACAATGATAGTGAATCTGGGTTTCATTGTTGCTGTTTGATTTCCTAATTTTTGCCTTTTTTAATTATTATTATATTTGTGTTTTAATTTTACACATCAGCCATGGGTTCACCTGTCCTCCCACTTCCTGTCCCCACCCCCACATTCTCCCAGCCCCTACCCTCCATTCCCATCTACTCCAGGGCCAAGACTCCCCTGGGGATTCATTTAAACCTGGTGAATTCAGTACAGGCAGTTCCAGTCCCCTCCTTCCTGGCTGAGCAAAGTGTCCCTTTCTAAGGCCACGGTTCCAAACAGCCAGCTCATGCACTAAGGTCAGGTCCACGTCCCACAGCCTGGGAGCCTCCAAGACAGTACAAGCTATTCAATTGTCTCACTTATGCAATGGGCTCTATCCAGCTGTGGCCTCCTCAGCCTTTGATTCATAATTCATGTGCTTCCATACTTTTGGCTATTTGTCCCCGTGCTTTTTCCAATCTTGGGCTCAACAATTCATGCTCTTACCATCCCTCCTCTTTCTCCACAATTTGACACCTGGAGCTCCACCTGGGGCCTGGCTGAGGATCTCTGCATTGACTTACATCAGTTTTTGGATGAGAGTGCCAGCTCGACTGTTAGGGTGTTTAGCCATCTGATCACCAGACTAGGGCAGATCAGTCTTTCTCTCGACCATTGCCAGCAGTCTACTGAGGATGTATAATTGTGCATTTCAGAGGACCTCTCCAGCACTCTGCCTATTCCTGTTCCTATGTGGTCTTCATTTATCATGGCCTGTTATTCCTTGTTCTTCCTTTCTGTTCTTGATCCACATGGGATCTCCTGCTCGCCTAAGCTTTCTTTCCCTCAAACCTTGTCCTTTATTACTCCCACTGTGGTCCAGGTTGTTCATGTAGCTCTCATCCATTTCTCTGTCATTAGGTGATCCCTGGGTCATTCCTAGAGTTCCGTTTTCTAGGTAGCCTACCTGGAGTTGTGTAGCAGTCTAGTCATCTTTGTTTCACATGTAGTGTCCTCCCATGAGTAAGAACATACCATGTTTGTTCTTCTGAATCTGGGTTACCTCACTCAGGATGATTTTTTCTAGATCCATCCATTTGCCTGCAAACCTCATGATGTCATTGTTTTTTTCTTAATTTCTGTCTGGACATACTATTCACTACAGAGTTGTTAAGTTGCCATGGATTTGCATTAATTCTTGATGGTCTGATATGATGCAGGAAGTTATTTTCAACTTTCTTGGCTCTTTTCCTGAAGAAATGTGGATAATTTTTGGAAAAAAAATATCATGATGCACAGAGGAGAAGGCCCATTCTTTTTTGTTTTGGTGAAGTCTTATGCAAAATGTCTGGTTAGACTTTCCCTGAATTTAAACTCTTTAAAAATCCCATCCATGTGGAAATTCTGGTGCTCAGTAATCTGTGCAGAAGATTGCACCAGAACCAGGGTGGCTTTCTAAGGACACGTGTCCCAGCTTTAAAGTTAAGGAATTTTGGAGAGGCATTCCCCTAGGTTTTTCCAGACTAAGCCAGGAAAGATAAAGGGTCTGGTGGCCCTACCTACACACCTTTAGGAGTCCTACCGCAACCCAGACACACATACTCTCCCTCATCGCCTTCCATCTAGGTGAACTTTATACATGTTTTTACCTTCCTCTATAAGAAAGGAAAGGGGGAAAGACTTTTTAAAAGTAAGTTAAGTAGATTCGTGCCTAACATTTTATCTCTGAAACTTGGTTAGGAGCCTGAGGTACAAGTCCCTAAATACCTCGTGCTGTAGGCCAGGGTGAGTTGGACTTTCTTGAGCGGTACTGAGGTTAGAATGTGGAAGTGGAAATTGTCGGGCACATTTGGCCAGCCTCCGGTCCGTTCTTTTTTGAGCCTCATGTCCATCTGTCCACGGGTTGTGGAGAATATGCTGAGGGCACAAACCTCAACTTGGCTCCAAAGCATCTTGCTCAACTGGGAGGGTGGAATACCATTCCGGAGGAGGGCCACAGAAAATGCCTTAATTTTGAGCTGGATACTGCCCCTGCTGATGAGTGATTCCATAGTAACTGGCTTGTCAGCTTTGTCCTTCCCTCCCCTTCTGTCCTTCATGAGTAGCAAGAGTGTGTTTGGTGAAGCTTCACTTGAAATGGCAGTTTTCGTTATTGGAGAACGCAGGTAGCAGCATCTTATGGACATTTGTTTTTCAGTGGTTTTAAAGCTATATATGAGCATGGTTCGGGGATGTCTGTAACACTTAGACCCTTTAAATTTTTGCGTCAAATGCAAAATCCACAGTTGAGATTTGCCTTTGAGAACCTCAGGTTTGTCTGTACCAGGTGGCCTTGGTCCGGCTGTCTTGAAGTTCTAGGGTACTGGAACTAAGGAAACCTTATTCCTTTCTTGTGTGGGCATCTAAACTCTTGAGAAGAAATGGAAATGAGCTTGGTTCCTTGGGAAGTTTACTTCCACTCATTGGCCTCCAGGAAGACCCAGTGCCTTTTTTAGCAGTGCCAGGGTTTCCTCTACTTCCCTCCATTCTCTCCCAAAGGAAACTCACTCCAGTGCTCGCCTTTCCCCTGGAGTCGTAGAAGGGGACAGGGATTCTGCTTCACACTGTGGTCCTTTATAACCTCAGGTCTGTAATGTGATTCACTTTCCAGTTTGAAAGATAAGTGGAAATATTTTTGCAGAGCTTGTAACCTGCAGAACCTGGTTCATCACAGCTCTTTCCATGTCTGTCAATTGGGTTCATTCCTCTAGTAATACCCATCCAATTTTGTGAGGGTGGGCTGGGAACACTGTCCACACACTTTTTGTACAGAGGTTTCTCAGGATGGAATTTTTGTTTTATTTTGTTTCTTGTTTTGTTTCTAATTGAGGGAAGGGAGTTTTTTAGAGTTTGAGGTGAAAAATATGAAAGTGTTAATTTCCCTCTTTTCATTAAAAAAATGATAAACCAAAAAAAATCCACTTTTTAGTTGTCACTTTGAATTAGGTACCATCAAACCACCCACATCAGAATTCATAATTATGTCTAGGACTCATAATGGAATATTTCATGCATAACTACTCAAAGCCAAACTTTTATTTCTTCCAATAGCTCCCATACAGAGAAGCAAACTGGAAGTATGGCATATAGAATCACCTAAGCAAGACTTATAGGGGCTCACAACAACTGAACAGAAATTATGGTGGCTGCATGGTCTGTGCTAAGTTCTCTGTGTACATGCAGTAGTTATTTAGCTTGTGAAGTTTGTGGGACTCTTAACAGTGAGATGAGAGTCTCTGACTTATTGTCTTCTTATGAAACATTTTTCTTCCTGTTAAATTGCCTCATCCAGGCTTCATAGGAGGGATTTTGCCCAGTTTTATAGTCACTTGTTATGCTGTGTTGGCTTGACCTCCCTGGGAGGCCTGCCCTTTTGTGAAGTAAAAAGTGAAGCCATGGATCTAGTGAAGAGTGTAGGAGTATGGTAGGTAGGACAGGTTGGATTGGAGGAAGGGGAAGCTGTGGTCAGGATGAACTGTATATGTGAGAAAAATAATGATTGAAAAAGAAATCCAGGAAAACACAAAAAAGGGCAAGAAAATGAATAAAACAGTTCAAAGACTTAAAATTGAAATTAAATCAATAAATAAGTCACCAAAAGTGAATTAATTCTAGAAATAAAAAATTTAGGACCTGATGATTCTTTGGATTTTCTCATGGTCTGTTTGTTATGTCCCCCTTTTCAATTCTGATTTATTAATTTGGAATCTCTCTGTGTCTTTTGGTTAGTTTGATAAAGGCTTGTCTATCTTGTTGATCTTTCAAAGAACCAACTCTTTGTTTCATTAATCCTTTGTATTGTTCTCTTTATTTCTATTTTATTTATTACAGTTCTCAATTTCATAATTACCTGGCATCTGTTCTTCCTGAAAGAATTTGCAAGGGCTTTCAAGTGTGCTGTCAAGTCACTCACATGAGACTTCCCCTGCTTCTTTATGTGAGCATTTAGTGCTATGAATTTCCCTCTTTGCACTGCTTTCATAGTGTCCCATAAGTTTGGGTATGTGGTGTTATCATTTTCATTGATCTCTAGGAAGTCTTTAATTTCTTTCTTATTTCCTCCTTAACCCATTGGTGATTCAGTTGAGCATTATTCAGTTTCCATGAGATTGTAGGATTTCTGTAGTTTTTTCTGTTGTTGAAGTCAACCTTTAAACCATGGTTGTCTGATAGAACACAGGAGGTTATTTCAATTGTTTTTGTATCTGTTGAGATTTGCTTTGTGGCCAAGTATGTGGTCTATTTTAGAGAAGGTTCATGGGGTGCTGAGAACGTATATTCTTTTTTGTTCGGTGGAATGTTCTTTAGATATCAATTAAGTCCATTTGAGCCATAACATCAGTTAAGACCATTATGTCTCTGTTACATTTGAAATTGGATGATGTGAAAGCGGGGTGTTGAAGTCTCCCACTATTAACATGTGGGGTTTTATAGGTGATTTAAGCTTTAGAAATATTTATTTTACCTATGTGGGTGTGCTTGTGTTGGGGGCATAAATGTTCAGAATTGAGACTTAATCTTGGTGGATCTTTCCTGCGATGAGTATGTAATGTCCTTCATCATCTCTTTGATTGATTTTAGTTTGAAGTCTATTTTACTGGATATTAAGATGGCTACACCAGCTTCCTTCTTACGACCATTTGATTGGAAAGTCTTTTCCCAGCTTTTTATTCTTAGGAGATGTCTGTCTTTGAATTTGAGGTGTGTTTCTTGTATGCAGCAGAAAGATGGGTTCTGTTTTTGTATCCATTCTGTTAGTCTGTGTCTTTTTATAGGTGAATTAAGTCCATTGATATTAAGGGATATTAATGATGCGTGATTATTCATTCCTGTTATTATTTTTATTTTCTGGTGGTAGTGTGTGTGTACTTCTGAGGTTTACTGCTGTGGTGTTATCTATTGCCTGTGTTTTCATGGATGTATCTGCATTTCTTAGGTTGGATTTTTCCTTCTAGTGCTTTCTGTAGGTCTGGGTTTGTGGATAATGACTGTTTAAGTCTGGTTTTGTCTTGGAAGGTTTTGTTCATTCCATCTATGATGATTGAAAGTTTTGCTGGGTATATTAGACTAGGCTGGCATCCATGGTCTCTTAGTGTCTGCATTACATCTTTCCAGGTCCTTCTGGCTTTCAAAGTCTCCATCGAGAAATCAAGTTTTATTCTGATGGGTTTGGCATTATAATTCTCTTGGACTTTTTCTTTGCTGCCCTTAATATCTTTCTTTAATCTGTAGGTTTAGTTGTTTAATTATTATGTGGGAGGGGCATTTGGGGGAGTCTAGTCTGTTTGGTGTTCTATAGGCTTCCTGTATCTTCATAGGCATTTGTTTTTTAAGGTGGGAATATCCTAGATGCCCTTTAATTGAAGAATGGATAAATAAAATGTGGTACATATACACAATGGAGTACTACTCAGCAGAGAAAACAATGACATCATGAGGTTTGCAGGCAAATGGATGATCTAGAAAAAATCATCCTGAGTGAGGTAACCCAGATCAGAAGAAACAACATGGTATGTTCTTACTCATAGAGGACACTACATGTGAACAAAAGATGACTAGACTGCTACACAACTCCAGGTAGGCTACCTAGAAAAGGAACTCTAGGAAAGACCCAGGGATCACCTAATGACAGAGAAATGGATGAGATCTACATGAACAACCTGGACCACAGTGGGAGTAATAAAGGGCAAGGTTTGAGGGAAAGAAAGCTTAGGGGAGCAGGAGATCCAGCTGGATCAAGAACAGAAAGGAAGAACAAGGAATAACAGGCATGATAAATGAAGACCACATAGGAACAGGAATAGGCAGAGTGCTAGATAGGTCCTCTGAAATGCACAATGATACATCCTCAGTAGACTGCTAGCAATGGTCGAGAGAAAGAATGATATGCCCTAGTCTGGTGATCAGATGGCCAAACACCCTAACAGTCGAGCTGGCACTCTCATCCAAAAACTGATGAAAGTAATGCAGAGATCCTCAGCCAGGCCCCA
>NW_023413233.1:0-17120 GCF_903995425.1 Onychomys torridus
GAGAGAGGATTATAGATTCATCAGTCAAAAAACACTAAAACCAATAAAATCATGACTCAAAATGTCCAAGAAATTAGGGACACCATGAAAAGAACAAACCTAAGAATAATAGGGGTAGAGGAAGGAGAAGAATACCAACTCAAAGGCACAGAAAATATATTTAACAAGATCATAGAAGAAAACTTTCCCAACTTAAAGAAGGAAATGCCTATGAAGATACAAGAAGCCTATAGAACACCAAACAGACTAGACCCCCCAAAAAGTCCCTTTGCCACATAATATTTAAACAACTAAACGTACAGAATAAGAAAGAATATTAAGAGCAGCAAAGGAAAAAAGGCCAAGTGACTTATAAAGGCAAACCCATCAGAATAACACCCGATTTCTCAATGGAGGCTTTGAAAGCCAGAAGGACCTGGACAGATATAATGCAGACACTAAGACACCATGGATGCCAGCCTAGACTAATATCCAGCAAAACTTTCAATTATCATAGATGGAGTGAACAAGACATTTAAGGAATTGCTCAACATCCCTAATTATCTGGGAAATACAAATCAAAACGACTCTGGGATACCACCTTACACCTGTCAGAATGGCTAAGATCAAAAACACTGAAGACAGCTTATGCTGGAGAGGATGTGGAGCAAGGGGAACTCTCCTCCACTGCTGGTGGGAATGCAAGCTGGTACAGCCACTTTGGAAATCAATATGGTGCTTCCTTAGAAAATTGGGATCCATCTCTCCCAAGACCCAGCTATACCACTCTTGGGCATATACCCAAGGAATGCTCAATCATACCACAAGGGCATTTGCTCAGCTATGTTCATATCGGCAGTGTTTGTAATAGCCAGAACCTGGAAGCAACCTAGATGCCCTTCAACTGAAGAATGGATAAAGAAAATGTGGTACACATAAACAATGGAGTACTACTCAGCAGAGAAAAACAATGACATCATGAGGTTTGCAGGCAAATGGATGGATCTAGAAAAAATCATCCTGAGTGAGGTAACCCAGACTCAGAAAGACAAATATGGTATGTACTCACTCATAAGAGGATACTAGATGTAAAACAAAGATGACTAGACTGCTACTCACAACTCCAGGGAGGCTACCTAGAAAACAGGACCCTAAGAAAGACACAGGGATCGCCCAATGACAGAGAAATAGATGAGATCTACATGGACAACCTGGACATGAGTGGGGGTAATTAAGAGCAAGGTTCGAGGGAAAGAGAGCTTAGGGGAGCAGGAGATCCCAGCTGGATCAAGAACAGAAAGGGAGAACAAGGAATAACAGACCATGATAAATGAAGACCACATGAGAACAGGAAGAAGCAAAGTGGTAGAGAGGTCCCCAGAAATCCACAATGATACCTCCACTGTAGACTACTGGCAATGGTCGAGAGAAAGCCCAAACTGACCTAGTCTGGTGATCGGATGGCCTAACACCCTAACTGTCGTGCTGGAACTCTCATCCAATAATTGATGGAAGTGGATGCAGAGATCCTTGGCTGGGCCCCAGGTGGAGCTCCAGGAGAAAGAGGAGGGACTGCAAGCGTGTGAATTGTTGAGACCAAGATTGAAAAAGCACAGGGACAAATAGCCAAACTAATGGAAAACACACGAATTATGAACCAAAAGCTGTGGAACCCCCAACTGGATCAGGCCCTCTGGTAAGTGAGACAACTGAATAGCTTGAGCTGTTTGGGAGGCACCCAGGCAGTGGGACCTGGACCTGTCCTAAGTGCATGAGTTGGCTGTTTGGAACCTGGGGCTTATGGGAGGACACTTTGCTCAGCCTGGATGAAGGCGACTGGTCCTGCTGATACTGAATCTACCAGGTTGAGCTGAATCCCCAGGGGAGTCTTTGCCCTGGAGGAAATGGGAATGGGGGCGAAGTGCTGGGGGAAGGCAGCGGCGGGGGCAGGAAGAGGGAGGACAGGGGAACCTATGGCTGATGTGTAAAATTAAAACACAAATATCCATATGAAAAAAATAAAATAAATATATGTTTTTTAATTCTGTTTTTATTTTCTTCTTTTCTTTCTTTTTTTTTTAGTGGTGGTGGTGAAAATTTTTCTTTTTCTCTTTCATCTAGCCTTAAAATGTAATTAATTGGAAACCTCCCAAAATAAGTTAAAAAGAGCAACAAAATTCTTTTTAAAAACCTTTAAAACATCTCATTTTGGGACTAATATTTTAGAAATATAAAATCTAAATATAGTTGGACCTCTATTTTAAGTAAGTATTTCACTTACAACAAAGATCAACTACTTGCTTTTCCTGGGTCCAGACTTGGAAAATAGGTAGAGCAGTAACCAATAAGAGATGCAAAGGATACCCTTGACCACAGAAGACTTCATTGAAATTCTTAAGCTGCATTCTTCCATTACACTGTCAGAAATTCTGAGCATCACAGGAGAGAGAGAGAAGGGGTGTGTGTGTGTGTGTGTGTGTGTGTGTGTGTGTGTGTGTGTGTGTGTGTATACAATCCTCCTATTGTTTAAGTGGTCCTTAGGACGCTCAAATCTGATTAGAAGCCAGAAAGAAGTTTGCCCATGGCCTTGTGATTCTGTGGGCTAACAGAAATAGTCACAGAGGGATTTTGCATAGCAAAATTTAATAGAAGTTTGGTAGCCCTATAACCATGAATTATTCTGTTCTGTATGGATACTCCAAAAAGAAGATTCGGTGTCAAGTAGATGTGAGGAGATAGCTGAGGGAGCCAGAAGAAACTGGCAGGCTGCAAGAGAGTAATTCAGGACCAGTCCTTGTGGGGAAGGAAGAAAAGCATGGAAAGTATGCTCAGGCTTGAAGAGCTCTCAAGTAGATGAACATAATCTACCTGTTGTGGAAAGTTGTACAACCAGTTGAATAGGAGGGTGGCTTCACAGTCCTGCCTTGCTGTCTCTAGTGCAAAGTTGGTGGTATGTTTAAAACAGATCAAGCCAGGCAGTGGTGGTGCATGCCTTTAATCCTAGCACTCGGGAGGCAGAGGCAGGAGGATTTCTGTGAGTTCGAGGCCAGCCTGGTCTCCAAAGCAAGTTCCAGGAAGGCACAAAGATACACAGAGAAACCCTGTCTCGGAAAACAAAACAAAAAACAGATCAGCTGGGGCTTTGAATCAATCATGTATTTCCATAGCTACCACATATCTCTCTATTTCCAAGCACACTAAGCAATCTCTCTTCCCTCCTCCTCAACTCTATGGTGACAGATTGTAAATACAAGTTGCAAATGACTTTGTCTTCCATGTTTGCAGTTGCTCATGAGAATCTGATGCAAAGAATCAAAATCACAGACGCATGTATAGAAGGAGGTAAAAACACATTTGACTTTTCCAAGGATATGAATTGTCTCAATTTCTCCACACTGGCTCTTCAGTTTGAGGCTCTTCTTCACACATGGCCCCTCATCTTCATGCACTCAGCAGCTGCTTTTACTGCTACATATTTAGGTGAGGAGACTGAAGCTCCAACCCAAAGTCGGCAACCTCGCTTTAGCCACTGATTTCACTGTCTCCACCAGGCTTCTCTCAGAAGTGCTACCAAATCTCAACAAAATAGAAGCTTTCAAATTGTGGGCTTCTGAAGTTCTGTACTCACTGGGTCAGGAGATGACTGAGAAGCCAAATCATCACCAATTCTTAAAAGAGTGAAGAGCAGCACCATGAAGTACCTAATCTCACCAGACATGGTGACAGGCGCATCATCCAGGTCATCTCCTTTGGTTTCACCTCAACCCTCTAAACTCAGTCTAGATGGCTTCCTTTTCCAAAGTTCAGGCCGCAGCCACAGTAAACAGGAAGAAGGACTTGTCTACAACTGAGACCAGGCATTGTGACTCTAAGATCATTGCTCCTTCTAATTTCTCCCATGATTTCTGACCCAGACACAGGATAATGTATATGATTTAAGAATATGTATTAAGGACTAGAATCATGGTTCAGAAGTCAAGAGCACTTGCTGCTATTCCAGGGGATCCCAGGTTCAGATCCCAGCACCCACACCAGTCTGCCTATAACTCTAGTTCTAAGGGGTCCAACACCTTCTTCTGGCTTCCATAGGTACTGCCTGCACATGCTGCATATACATAAACTCAGGCACAGGCATAAAGCAAAAGTAGATGCATACTTAAAAAAAAGAATATGTGCTAAGTTGGGCTTAAAGCCAGATTGTTTCCTATCAGAAATTATAAAGATGAGAAGAAAGAAGCTAGCTTTTTTTTTTCTCTTTTCAACCTAATATATCTACATCTCAAGGGTAATATTGCCAGAGCAACTCAGAAGGACCTCTAGTTCCCAGGAACTTGCAGGGATCTGATTTCTCCACCTCCTCTCACTTTTGATGCTTTACTGAATCATAAAAGGAAGAAGAAGTGGTGTTATTCTAAAACATTTTCCTCCTTCACAGTTTGAGCTTTTGCTTTCATATGTAGCCCACATAGTGACCTACGTAAAGAGATTCCAGGAGCCTCCAAATAATATTACCCCTGCGGCACCAGATCCTGTCTTTGCCTTAGTTGTCTCCTTGGCCTCCGGGTGGACAGCTCCAGTCAGCTCTGCCAGGGAAGATGACTGACTGTGAGTTCATGTGTATCTCTGGCTGAGGACGATCTCCAGTATGTCCTGCAGGTGCCCGCTTTAGAATCGGCTCCAAGCAAAACATCCAGAGTGCTACAAAGAGTTGCTTTCTCAGTTAAAAAAAAAAAGTCAAAAAGAATCTGAAACTATACTTGGATGGTTTTGATGTGGAACCCATAGATGCCACCAGAACTATATTTAATCAAGTGATGGACAGCATCATTAACTGGGGAAGGATTGTGACTGTATTTGCCTCTGGGGGTGTTCTCGTGGCTTGGATGTGGATGCTTACAAGCAAGTTTCCAGTTTTGTGGCTGAATTCATAATGAATAGCACAGGAGAATGGATAGGGCAGAATGGAGGCTGGGTATGTGTGATGACATCCCTTTTACATTTCTCTACTGCAAAGTTGGAATGGAGAGTTTCCTTACTAATTAAAACAAACAAGAAAATACCAACTAAAAGGTTTCAGTCTGTTTGTAGATCTTATCTTAGATAATTTTAATTAAAAGTAAACAAAGCAGAAATCTCCTGGGTCATTTCCAATGGACCCTACAACGTTACAGTGGGCAAACTTTTGTCTGCCCAGCTTTTCTTTAGCTTGGGAACTAGTCATGAGGTCTGGGACTGAAAGTAGCAGGTTTGAACGCATCTTCAGGGTCAGCAGTGCAGACCCTCAAGTGTCTGTCTACCTTTTGCTAGGATTCTCATGACAATGGAGAATTAGGACAGAAAGAGCTGGAATTTGATCTTCTCATTTGTACTTTGTGGTGTTGTAACAGTGAGCTGCACAGTTTTGTGCATTCCATATTTACATTGACTCTTCCCATTTTCTACTATACAAATTAGGGGCTATTAAAGTTTCATGAAACAAATAAATGATGCACTGCCTCACTAGAAGGAACCCTTTTAAAGGATATTCAAATATAAAAATTTGCTTTTTTTAAAAAACATCAGTATTTCAAAAAGCCAGAACTATACCAAGAATTTTTGGAGCTCAGGTTATCCAGAAGCCTTGCCCAGCTAGATTTAGATGCTTCACTTTGTGTCTCAATATGCTTAACATAGAGTTGAAAAACATTTCTGTCCCCATGTAGTCTCTCTCCCATCCTCAGCCTTTATCTCTCTCAAGCAATGTCCACTGTTACTATTGTATATACAAAGCATGTTTATTGAACACAACCAAAGAAAATACTTGTAGCATCTTCCATCCCCATTTGGAGGAGAGATTTCATCATTTTGCCCAGGGTGGCCTCCAACTTCCAGAGTATAGTGATGCTACCACCCTCAGCCTTCCACGGATCTGGGACTCTGGATGTACACTACCGTGCTTGGCTAGAAAGATGCCTGTTCAGCCCTTTGTCACCAGGGATCAAACCTAGAGCCTAACACAATGTGAACCCATGTTCTGTCACTACATTGTACCCCCAGCCTCATAGTAGTCGTTCTGAAAAATACTTTATAAATTAGTATCTGGACTAGACATGGCAGTGAACATCTGTAATTCCAGAACTCAGGAACAAAAGATATGAGGATCAAAAGTTCAGAGCCATCTTCAACTACATAGCAAGTCAGTTAGAAGGCCAGATCTGGTCCTATGAAGGTCTGCTTAATCTGTCCACCCCAAATAGTACATGGACTTATTCTGTAACTGTGTTTTCAACCCAGGGTACTTAAAATAGTATTTTAAAGAACACTTTAGGTACTGGGGAAGTAGATCAACTGTGGAGCTCCTGTGTTGCATGAACAAGGTCCCTAATTCAATCCCTAGCACCATAAATAAACGAAAATTAAAAGAGTTCTTAATATGTTCTGCTGAATGTGCATGCTGCCAAAGAGCTGTTTATTTGGGTTATTTCTGGAGTTTTCTGACATAAGCAATGTTTCTTTGAATATACCAGTATGAATCCTCTCCTGTGTATAGGTGTTCTCTTGAGTGGATATTTGGTCATAGAGTTATTTGCTCATGGTTTATATCCATTTTGAATTACTGGACTTTTCTGCTCCATAGTGGTTCTACCAAATTATAATCTTGTCAGCAGCATGTTAGAGTAGCCAACATTTCCTTGGTACAAGGAGGTCCTAGTAATCTATTACAATGTCTCCACTTTGTTAATACATATGCTTAGTATCTTATGTTAATTAATTTTGCCCTTGGTTACTGTATAGTTAAAGTTTTCTTAATGCTGAGCTCAAGTTCATATTCATTGACTAATTCTTACTGAAAGAATTGCTTGTTTTTTGTTTTTTTTTTTGGTTTTTTTTTTTTTTGGCCTGGTTTCCAATTGTTTATTAACAAAAGAGTTCCATGAACAAGCTGAATGCAAATTATTTTTGTATGTGGCAGATTTCTTTTAGTTTGTTGATTATCTTCTAAAGCTGTAGATGTCTTCGACAATTACAAGTGTTTGGAATCGTTGCAATCGACTTTGTTGCACACAGACTTTGTTCCACTTCTACTTTGGTGAGTGTGCTTGCTCAGTGCTGTGTCACGCTCTAAAGCAGTCCTCCTTTTTGATTGCTTTCAACTACCTGTATCTCTTCCTTCTAATGCAGATGGATTTGGGTCTAGGTGAAACAAGCCAGATGTTTGGTTATGTTTCTCTTGGTTGGCTGTGGGAAGGACTCAGAAATCTCTGCTGCACTATGTGGAAATAAACAGCTCCTCGACAGCATGCACATTCAGCAGAACATATTCAGAACTCTTTTAATTTTTGTTTATTTATGGTGCTAGGGATTGAATTAGGGGCCTTGTTCATGCAACACAGGAGCTCCACAGTTGATCTACTTCCCCAGTCCTAAAGTATTCTTCATCCTTCTTCTTCTTCTTCTTCTTCTTCTTCTTCTTCTTCTTCTTCTTCTTCTTCTTCTTTTTTTTTTGGTTTTTTGAGGCAGGGTGTCTCTGTGTAGCTTTGCACCTTTCCTGGAACTCTCTTTGGAGACCGGGCTGGCCTCAAACTCACAGAGATCTGCCTGCCTCTGCCTCCCGAGTGCTGGGATTAAAGGCATGTGCCACCACCACCAGGCCCCTAAAGTATTCTTTAAAATACTACTTTAAGTACCCTGGGATGATAAAAACAGTTACAGAATAAGTGAAGGCAGGTGTCTTCTAGCACCAAGGCCACAAAGGAGCCTGTGGAGAATAGTCTTACAAGCTCTATAGGTTTACTCTATGTTGCCATCGTCTAGCACAATATGTGGAAGACACAGAATATGTGTTGCTTAAATACATGTTAATATAATATATTGTGTTACTTCTTAGAATTAAAAATGAATGAAGGGAATGGAATGATCTCTTAGAATTTCTAGAAATGCATTCACCTAGGAATCATAGAGATGTATGTATGTACACAGTAGGAAAAACTTATCCTAATGGAGATATAAAAGTACACCTCATGCAACACACATACCTTCCCCCTCCCCCCATACCTTCACCCTTCATAAAGTTTCTATGTGGGTTCTCAGATCTCTTCTTTTACACCTGGGAGCTTATGTTGTAGATATATCAGAAGTGCTCTTTAAGATCATCGTAAAGCCATCTCAATGCCGTCTTCCAGCCAACAGAAATCACTTATTCTGCTGATGGCAAATAGTGCTATAGTGAGCCAATACACACAGGCATCGCAAACTCTTTTTTGTTTGTTTGGGTTTTTTTCACAGTACCATTGACAAATTTGCTCCAATGAATGAGTTTACTTTTGTAGAATGATTCATTGTATAGAAAATGCTCATGTCTTTGCTAGCAGTCAGAGGACCCAGTAGAAAGGGGAAATAGGAATTTTACAATTTTTTCCTTTTTCCTTTTATGAAAGAGAAACCTCTAAAATGATCATGATCATAAACATGCAAGTTATGGTCTTGTTACACTTGAAATATGCCTGAAACTTTATGGGAAGTTTTGGATCAAGATATGGTAGAGAAGTACAGCACAGATATTAGGAACACCAGCTCCAATTCAAACAGGGCTGGCTTTATTTCAGGGCTCAGTGCTTATCATTTATGTGTACATATCTTCTCTGTACTTCATTTTCTTGTCTGTAAAAATAGGCCATATTGCAATCTATCTGCTGGGACTGGCATAAGGATCACATGAGTTACTTACATACAATGCATCCAGAGCAATTCCTACAAATCTGCACTCAGTACAATTTCAAGACTATTGTTATTACTAATAAGTATTCATGTTAATAACATTAATATCACATAGCTTCTATTTAGCAAATTCAAGGATATCTAGACTCCAAAAGTTATATGGTCCACTTCAGTTAGATATTAGTCACCATGAACCTGAGGTGCACTAAAGGGAAAAACATGAGAATGAGCATTATTAATGGGATGCATAATCTCATTCCTTCTTCTTTTTTAAGAACCAGTTCGAATCCTTCCCCATTCCTCTACTCCTCATTCTTTCATTCTTCCCTTTCCTCCCTCTCATCCTTCCTCTGTTTTTTCCTTCTCCTCCATATCTCCTTTAATTTCCATCTTCTACATTTACCATTATTTTCTCCAGTTCCCTCTACCAGTCTGAAGTGCAGAGTTGGACTCATAAATGCCTGGTAGAATATTTAATCTGATATTTTCAGCTATCATGAGCATTTGGGAGGAAAAAGATAGTTCCTAAAGCCACTAGAGTACATTTTAGTAGCTAGTGTCTATAGTCTCAGCTACATAGAGGCAAAGGCTAGAGGAACATTGCTTGAGCACAGGAGAATTTCAAAGCCAGTGTAGGCAATATAGTAGGATCCTATCTGAAAAATCAAGGATGTGCTTAAGATGAAACTCAATGTCTCATCCCTTGGAAATCACACTTTGGTTTGATTAAAGTGACTTTCCTACTTCCAAACTCTTTAATGAAAGACTTTTCTGTGTCCAGGCTTTGGAATAAAGAAGAATACTTGGTCATTAGTCCCACAAAGGGGGACTATATCTACTATACACATCTTTGTATTCTTCATAATTAGCATAGGGCCTATTGCACACAAGGTACCTGACACACAGCTACAGATCTCAGGAACTGACTTTGGTATCTGAGGCCAGAACTCCAAATTTCCCTGCTTATGAGAGGCATGACTTAGGTTAAGTTACCTAGGAAGGACTCCAAGATTCATGTTTCCTATGTAATATGTATAACAACACAATATAGCATAATGTAATAATAATTATGTTATGTCATGCAATAATATAGCATAAACAATAAAAATGAAGACAACAATACCTATACACAAAGAACCAGAAAGCTTTCTGATAAAAATACTTTGTGAGTATGTAAATAGAATTATGCAAGTATGGGGATCACAAGGAAAATTCCAATAAATTTATAGTTTTTAATACTCTAAATACAAAAAGAAAGCCCTTTTAGAAGTGGGGATACACTAAATTAGTCCCTTCCAAGTAACTAGAATAGGAAGAGTTAAGCTAAGAGGTTCTCTCATCTTCTCCTCCCTTCCCTGCCCTCCCGCCTTCTTTCCTCTTACTCTAATGACACGGGTTAATTTGGTGACAAAGCAAATCAGCAGAGTGGATACTCAGATCCGAATAGTAGACTGAGTAGCCATTCATCTCAGTAAAGGCATTTCCAAAGGTATAAATAGCCAAGCTCCACCATTGAGCTATAGCCCCAAACCACCAAAACAGCTCTCCAGTGAATCTCTAGAGGAGTGACTGTGGTAATCACTTATATCTTTAAAAAAAAATACATCAGAACTTTTAATTTTCTTTGGGTTATTGGCACAGTATGTGTCAGCCTGCTTTGTAATGCTATAATGGAATATCACACAGAAAATGATAATAGAAAAGAAGTTGCTAAGGGAGTCTGAGAGGGCCAGCATCTAAGGGCACCAGCACCGAAAGGGTACCAGTATTGAAGGGCTGCATCTGGTAAGGGTCTTCTTGCGGCAGGAAGTGAGGTAGGAAGGCAGGGATGGAGGGAGGGAAGGGAAGAGGGAGGAAAGATGACTAGAGGGCTGAACACATCTTTTGAGAACAAATCCACCCCTTAGATAATAGTCTTGATCTAGTAGTCATGGAGGAGATACTCCCACGTGGAGTCAGGGAAAGTGTCTGCATGTGGTGTGCAGAGTCAGCTGTGAGGCATGTGATGTCATGTCCCAACAGAAAAAAAAGACATTGCTCATTTCCCTTTATCCTCTTCTTAAAGATTCCAGCTCTTAATATTATCAAAATACAATTAAGACTCAACATGAGTTTTGGAAGGTATAAACAAAACATGCCAGCTTGGTATATTATTTTACGCTTTAGTCTTTCTCAAAACCAGAGTAGCCCAATTTAGCAAATTTTCACTACTCCCAGAAATAATCAGACCTTGGCATTTCTTGTATTACCACATTACTGATGTGATAATGAACCCTTATTTGTATATTTATTTTTATATATTAATCTTAAGATTCAAATTTTACTACTAAAGGAAATAGTTTTGAAAGCATCTGCTTGAAAAAATATTTTATAGGTATAAAAAAGACTATGATTGTATTATAATATAAAGCTCTTTAATTGATGGTAATGTAAAGTGTTTTCCTATATATATTATTAGCGATTTATGTCTCAGCGAACTTCTCTTTTTAGCTATTAAGGCCTGATTATTTTTTTTCTTACATTGGAATGAACTCTTTCCTGATAAATATATTTTCCTGGTTTGTGTTTTTTTTAATTTTAGTTTTTTTATAGATTTATGACTATTTCATACCTTCATTTAGCTTTTTGTTTTACTTTCTTTGCCTTAGAAGTTGAAAATATGTAATAAGTTAGCATGTTAACTGCCCAAAAATGACTAGTTGTTCTGTTAATAAAGGATCATTTTAGAGGCTATCACTGTACTTACCTGTTATAAGATTATGATTATTCTTGGAAGGGGAATAAGAAATGTCTAAATACCAAGACTGGGAAATAAATGAATGTAAGGTTAGGAGACAAGGAAAAGGGAAATAAGCAATGTCTTTTTTCTGTTGGGAGATGACATCACATGCCTCACAGCTGACTCTGCACACCACATGCAGACACTTTCCCCTGACTGGTGGCTGTGTACATATGGAACTAAAGTACTTTTGTCAAAGGCTTGGATTAAGTAAAAAAAAAAAAAAAAAAAATGGTTTCTCCCATGCCAAACTGGACAAAGTTATCATTATTTTTGCTGTACTGGCAATCAAACCAAGAGCCTTGTGTATGCTAGGCTTATTCCTCATTTATACTGACAAGATATGTATTTATTGCTGAAGGGATGTGCCCATGATATGAAGCCACATAAAATAGCAATGGATATCTAGAAAAAGGCTGCCTCCAAAATTCAACAGCAGCAATTCACGTACAACTTATTTGTGTGTGTGTGTGTGTGTGTGTGTGTGTGTGTGTGTGTGGTGTTGGTGATAAAACCTAGGACCATGTGCATGCTAAGTTTTAAATTTCTTCTGCAGATTAATACTTGCTGCATACATTGATTTATGGACTGCCTAGGTCTCGAAATGGCTCAGGATTCTCTATACTTGGCATGCTTTCAGGGGACACTGATCTATAGACAATACTCATGTTCAAGTATTGGTAAATGGATATTATGCGACCACACTGACCTGAATTGTTAGGTCTATAAACATAAAGATGAGACCAAAGATGTAAGTGAATTCACTGCTTGTTTTACGGTCCATGACAAGAATTCTCTTCTCTGTTCTCCCTCTTCTGCCTTGCTTTGTCTTCTTCAGACACTCAGATCTGCCAGAAATGAACTATATACCTTTTTACATGGGTGCTGGAGATCTGAACTCGATTCCACAGGCTTGTGTGGCAAGCATTTTACCAACTAAACCATCTTCCCAGCTCTGAAAAATTAACTCTTTAAACGCCAGTCCTCAGCTTTTGAATGGGGGTGATGGTAATATAAATCCAAGTCAGCCCTCCTCTCATCCACTTCTATAATCTCCTCTCTCCACTCAAACGTTTATCTGCTAGAGAAAGGCATTATCTGTCTCTGAACAGCAGGTTCCGACAACAGCAAAATTCTTCAATAATAAAGAGCAGGGTGACTGAGTCCTGAGTTTCCCAGTGACGGGGCATCCATCTCCAGAAAGGGCCTGCCATTTGCTGTAACTGCGGCCCCCAAGTCTATCAGTAATGAGCCAACTGACTGGAAAAGGAAGTCTGGTAAAGCAGAATGTTCTGTCCTTTGGCCAGGAGGAGCCAAGTGTCCATCGGCAATGATGTACGCGCATCTGGTTCGCTCTGCCCTTCTTTTGATGCCTCTTCAGCCCAGCACTGCACAACGTTAAGGTAATTAGACCCTTCTGCAGAAGCATGGCGACCTCCGCAGGCTGTGAGGGAGGGTAAATGTACTGGGCTTGGTGCACAGTCCCCAGCTACCATGCAGGAAAGGCCAAGGACGCCCCAGCACGCTGCCCTTCACTGCCACAAGACGGGGGCGGGATCCGGCGCCTAAGAGGCCGGAGCACTTCCGCCGGTCTACAGAGGCCACGCCCCCTCCCTCCCCCTCTCAGCAGGTGATGGGCGTGGCCTGGGCGGTGCTTGCCACGTGACGGCGGGGGGTCTCAGTAAGCTGTAGCCTTGTTTGCGGGCGGAAGTGCAGAGGAGCGGCTGCGCCAGTCTGGAAGCTTGGGCTCGGCTGGCGTGTCTGCGCAGGCGCACTTATGCTCCTGGCTCCAGTCTGGCCTCCTAGGACAAGGGGCGGAGCCTGTGGATAGCCCCGGAGCTTCTGAGGACCCGGGCACAGTTTGGAGTTATTTTGTTATTGTGAGGAAAGGCATTGCTGCCAGCTGAGCTGAAGAAGATGCAGAGAATGTCGATCCCCGCCCGCACTTCCCGGTTTAAATTTAATTCACTCACATGTGTTTATCATCTAGTAGTAAACCATTTTGCTGTGTATTGGGTTACAGAGATGAAAAAGGTGATCATTGCCCCTGAAGGATCAGAAGATCTAGCAGAGGAAGCAGGTGAATGAAAAATTGGAGGGCTGGAGATAAGATGTTCAAAAATGTGCTACATTTTATTTCCCCATGCTTAGAACACTGAATTTGGGTCTGTTTTTCTAGTTTTAAATTGTGTCGTCCTTTATTTACTAGAATCTGTGTTCATCTAGGGGCAGATTAATTTTCATGTTGTGAGGTAACTGCATCCTCACAGTCTTGTTTCTGCTTCTGAGTTAGGGTTGTATCTGGAACTTGTTGCCTTCTTTCTTATGTACTTTTTCTTCTCAACTTTTTTAGATTATATCCTTAAATTATTTTTAAAGAAAAAACCAATGTAATTGGCAACGTTTATATATTTTTAGTTCACATATATGAATGTTTTGCCTGCATGTATGTAAGTGCATTGTGTGTGTGTGTGTGTGTGTGTGTGTGTGTGTGTACTCACGAGTGCACCTGGTGCCTTTGGAGGTCAGAAGTGGGTGCCAGATCCCCTGGAAATATAGTTAAGGATGTTTGTAAGCCCCCATGTAGGTGCTGTAATTTGGTTTTGGTTTGTTTTGGGTTTTTTAGTGTTTTTTGTTTTATTTTGTTTTTTGGGTTTGGGTTTTGGTTTTTCAAGACAGGGTTTCTCTGTGTAGTCCTGGCTGTCCTGAACTCCCTTTATAGACCAGGCTGGCCTCGAATCCACAGAGATCAGCCAGCCTCTGCCTCTAGAGTACTATGATTAAAGGCATGCGCCACCACCACTCAGTGTAGGTGCTATAATTTGAATCCAGGTTGTCTGCAAGAGCATTAAAGTGCTCTTAAACTGCTGAACCATCTCTCTAGACCCAACAACTCCCATTTGACTGCTAAATTGATTTCAAGTTTTTGATTATTTTTTTCTCTTTCTGTTCAAGATCTATGACTTCCAACCTAGAGACTGATGTGTTTGATTTATGTATTATATCTTGTGGCTTAGTTACTGTTCTGTTGCTGTGAAGAGACACCATGACCAAGGCAACTTAGAAAAAGAAGCATTTGATTTGGGGCTTGCTTATAGTTTCAGAGGACTAGCCTATAATCGTGGTGGGAAGCCTGGAGGCAGGCAGGCATGGTGCTGGAGAAGTAGCTGAGAGCTTACATCTTATCCACAAAATGGAGTGGGGGAAGGAGGGAAGGAAATGGGCATGGGGGAGAGAGAGAGAGAGAGAGAGAGAGAGAGAGAGAGAGAGAGAGACTGAGACTGACTGGGATTGCCATGGGCTGTGGGATTTTGAAACCTCAAAGCCCACTCTAGTGATCTCTGTGATCATAGAGGCCAGAAGGTGTCATCAGTATGAAGCAAGAAGGAAGCCTTCCTCAACACAACTCAGTGGCTGTTGTTGGTTCAAACTTCTAGAGGCTGACAAAGGACAGTTTATTTTAGGCATATTTAAGCACAGCACATATTGGGCAAAAGTTTTCTGGTAATAATTAATTCAATGCTGTGTGTACAACAAAGCTTAAGACATGGTTACATTGAAACTCTTTCCAAGGTACATGTGTCCTCTCCCATTAAGATGGATTGTAAAGATTGACTACATATGACATGTTAAAGGTCTGGTGTGGTGTTGGTCATACAGATAGTGCAAAGGTTGTTAACCACCTCTGCTTCCATTTGTAAAGTACGTGTGACATCTCCCATAAAGATGGCCTCTACTGACTGAGAAACAACACTCAAGATAAGGGTCTGGGAAGGATGACTGAGACAAACATAAGAATATGGGAGAACCATGTGTGGTCTGGCCATAGAGACAGTTCAGTGGTCACCAGGCTATTAACCAAATCCATTCCCAGCCTTCTGGGCAGAAAAGAGATGATACATCTCTTCCTTGGAACAGACAAGCCTTAGTGTTTAACGTTCCTGGTTTCCCTAGTGCTTATCTGTGAGCACAAGGACTTTGTGCCCTCCACAACCCACCTGGAATGTCACACCTTCTACAAGAGGTACACATCTCCTAATCCTCTAAATAGTTCATCAACTGAGAACACATTCAAATGGATGAGCCTACAGTGTCCATTCTCATCCAAACCACTGCATCTTGGTAACTAGTTTTCCTCTGGGCCTTTCAGGAATTCTTGTTAATCAGATAGTAAAAAGTCTACATAGATCTTCTGTGTCTTTTAACATTTTTTTCCTATTTTTTTCCCTAATTTGTCTCCCAACACAGGATTTCTTCCTAGATTGTTTTCATTTTGTTTAATTTCCAATAATTATTACTTACTGCCTCCTTTCTGTAGCAACCTATTGATGTTTTATAGATTCAGCTATTGTTTTCAGCTTGTCTGAGAAAACTAGTTAGAAATGAAAAATAATCTTCATTTTCTTTAATTATCTGTTTAGCACTGAATCATTTTTTCCTTCCATTTTTCATTTTAGAAATCTTTCTGTTTTGTACTTTGACTTTTCTAAATGGTTGAAAATCATTTATTGGCTATGCATATTTATGTCCTTTGGGGGTATTGGGCATCAACTGAGAACCTTGAACATGGTAGTGAAGCCTTTTACCACTGAATGAAACTCCTGGCCCTTCTTGTCTGTACATATTTATGAATGAAAGTGTGTTAGCTACAAGATGCCGCTGTTTTTGTAGACATTGGTCGGAATTCTAAGAGAAGGATGGGTTCAGCCTCCCTCCTGTGTCCACGTTTTAGTGCTGCATTGTCTGGAGATACTGTCTCCTTCTCCCTCTGTCTTACAGGAGTTAATCATATTTCTGCTTTACTGTCTTCGTTGTTATGATGGGTTTCCTTTTTTCCTCCCTTCTTAACAAATAGCACGTAAATGGGCTTGAAGGCAGGAAGGCAAATGTGTGTGCATAGTCTCACAGTGAATTGTAGCTGTGTGCCTTTACTGCTGTTCAGCTCTCTTGGGTTTCTATCCTCTGCTTTAAAGAGATTAAGAAAAGTGCTTTCTCATGTAGTAAGTGGTGTCAAAGCCTTGGGCCTCCTCCAAATCTCGATTTCCCCTTTCCATTTCCTTCACTGATGGCAAGCCTTCCAACAACAGCTTTACGGCTTTTCAGAAACTGAGGGTTGACTTTCTTCCTCAGCCCTGGGTTTGGTGTGCTTTGCTTCATTTCTCTCTTCCCTTTGTATTACATGTAACTTGGCTTTCTTTACTGTATCTTTCTGCCAGTCATATTTGTAAGCTGCATTTGCATTATTATCCTTCTCTTCTTACCTCGCAGGACAGGAGAGAACAAAAAAGGGATGGAGTAAAAAAAGGGAGTTAAGGCCAACTTCTGAGTCTGGGTAAATTCCTAGGGTTTTGAGCAAAGCTTAGCACCCTTAGCCTGATGAGTGTTGGGATTCTGCCACTCCTCCAGCTGCATGACCACACATGCACAGTTCAGGAGCTAAGCAACGGGTCTTGTGTCTTAAGTCATCAGTGTGCATTGGTGATTACCTGGGCTCAGAGTAATCACGCAGCGCATGTGTGGCATAGCTCCATAAGCCCACCTGCATGTTCCTGGGAGTCCTTAAAAGAGCCAGACACAGACTCCCCCTCCTCTCTCTGCTCTATTTTCTCCTGCGCCCACCTCTCTCTCTCTTCCCTGTCTCTGCTTTTGTCTCTTAATGCCTGTG
>NW_023413234.1:0-24509 GCF_903995425.1 Onychomys torridus
AAAAAAAAACAAACCATGAAACAGGGTTAACCTTGAATTACATAAATGCACAAATGTCACTTAATATACAGGAAATAAAACTTTCAACAGAGTTGCTCAAAGGACCAAACCCACACATTATTGCTTGTTTTTATTCTAAAGGCTGTCTGAAAAACCTAATGGTCCTACATGTATACCAGAGGAGAGAGATACTTCCTGTATTACTAAGGTAAAGTGATCCTTTGTGAAATGCATTTTCTTATGCTTCTTGTTAAAATGTAGCAATTGTCTACCTATCACAGTTTTGCATAGAAATTTGGCCAGAAAACAATCTGTTGGCATGAATCATCATTTCTATAAATTGTGAGTAATAAGTCTTTGCAGGTAGTGTGGCCCAATAAAAGGATGGACTGGAAACACAGTGATTGGGAGATTGAGAGCAGTCCTCCTGTAATAGATGTTTCATGTTTGACGAGGATGGTTTGCAGATATCAATACACCTTAGAGTGATTTTAAAACACAACTGTGGTAATACACCTGGATACATTTTAATGGGTCCAGTTATTTCAGTGATCTAGGAATTGCCCAGGTCACTTCACCTTCGGTATAGGTGCAGGCCACTTTTAGCTTTTATTTTGGTATGGACACTTCTATTTTGGGATCACATGTGAGAGCATCTCCTCTGTTCCTGTCTTTGCTTCTGTATTTATACTAGCAGGAACTTGTGAAAATTTAGCCACTTGTAATCTGTTCATCAGAATTGTTCATTATGAAGAGATTACATCATGTTTTCTCTTTGATTCCCTAGGAGTATGTGGAAAACTCTTCCTCTAGTTATATAGGAAGTATCTTTTTCCCAATTAGCCAGCAGTTCTAGAAGCAAAGATTCAGTTACCATATAGTAACACTCTAACTTCTGGAATTTTTGTTCTGTGTTTTAAAATAATATATCTTTACATAGTTTGTGCCACATTCAAACATTTAAAATACTGGTGGGTTTTAATTAGATATTTATCTATTCATATTAAAGTAACTTCATCACAGTGAGTGGCTGGAGGTTAGAAACTGGTTTACTTATATCCTGGATCACTCAAGTGAGGGTTTGTGTGAATCATAAGTTGCATATTAATGACTTCTGAATGTGAATCAATGGACAAAAGCAGTTTCGTGGGAACTATGATATGGAAGACACACATTAGTAATTAATTCAGTGTTTATTTATAAATGAAAAATAATATACAACTTTGCCTGCCACCAGGATAGAGAAACACTGAAGAGAGGGGGCCAATTAAAATTAACAATCATCTCATATAAGATCAGAAACTTTAAAACATTGGGAATGCAGTGTAGTCTCAGCCACAGGGCAATGTCATGTTTCTCAGGTTGTGATTTTCTCTTGCTCTGGGCTAGCATAAATACATGTTAGTACTTGATGAGAAAGTAGTAATTTGGAAATAGATGAGAGCATGTTTGGAGATATTTCAGGTTTAAGTAAGAGTTTCTACCCTTTATGATTCAATATCCTGGAACCCTAAAGTATAAAGCAGTTTTAATTTTGTGGACCCAAAACAGAAGAATTAACTTCAGAACAAAACAAAGAAAGTTAATCCTCTAACTTTCCATTACAGAAAAGTGAGAAACAATTTTCATACAGTAGTAACATCTGTACCTTGAAAAAGATGAAGACTGAAATAAACCTATCTTCTCTGGGAAAGGTAATAACTGATAGCTGCAAAGAAAAAAATACTTACTGGTAATTCCCACTTATTTGAAAAGTAACATATTTGCTTGAGAGAGGAATGATGCGTCTGTGTCCCTATGTCTGGAGTATTGCAAATAGTATCAGAGAAAGAAACCAAGCCAGGAAAATGTCCTTCACCTCTTTCACACCCTCACTTCTGGGAACACACAAGCTAATCA
Source organism: Onychomys torridus (assembly GCF_903995425.1). Classification (NCBI taxonomy): domain Eukaryota; kingdom Metazoa; phylum Chordata; class Mammalia; order Rodentia; family Cricetidae; genus Onychomys; species Onychomys torridus. Next base: position 1,900 of record NW_023413234.1, read on the forward strand.
CATCGTAAGGCAGTAGTTCTCAACCTTTCTAATGCTGTGAACATCTGATGCACTTCCTCATGTTGTGGGGATCATCACTATACTATTACTATCCTTGCTACTTCATCACTGTAATTTTGCTAATATTATGAATCATAATGTCAATATATGTCCTTTAGGAAGATCTAAATGACCTCTGTGAAAGAGAGTCCTATTGTTCCCAACTGGGTAATGACTCACAGGTTGAGAACATCTGTTTGAAGGGGCATGTGGTAGTAAATTAGACTACGGAGACAAAACTCAGAAAGGGAACAACTTGCATCATAGAGAAAAGAACTCATAAAAATTGAGAGACTCAGTAATCAAGACTCATGGAGTAACTAATATCCACATGAATGTACCCAACATACTTGTATGTTTTAATTGACTTATTCTATGTGTTTAAATGTTTCACATGTATCCCTTCTATATACTTTGTGTGTGGGCTGCCCACAGACATGCAAAAGGGCATTTGATCCCCTAGATTTGCTGCTCCAGATGGTTGTCAGCCATAATGTGGGTGCTGTGAATCACACTCAGCTCTCCTGCCAGAGTAAAAAGTGTTATGCACTGCTGAGTCATCTATCCAGACCCCAGAATGAATATGTTGGATATGCAGATGATCAGAGCATAAGCCAAAATAGCATTAGTAGAAATAAGTAGCCAGCTTCAGGATATGGCTAACTCCTTGGACCCCAGGCCTCATCAGCCTGCAAATTTAATCCCTGCACTCATGAAGTAGAGGCAGGCTGGTCTCTGTGAGTTCAAGAACACACTGGTCTCAATTTATTTGGTGCACACAGGAAGGCAAGAAACATGTATGCAATAGCAGAAGTGTGGAACTCAAAGGATAATTTATAGGAGTCAGTCCTCTCCTCTCGCAATTTCAGTCACAAGGATCAAATTCAAGCTTTTAGTCATGCTGGCAGGTGCCATCATCAGATTTGCCCGATCACAGACCAGCTGATTTATACTTTTTCTAAAATGCATTAACATTAATATACACAAACATATATACACAACACAAAAGGCACAAAACAACAATACACACCCAGACACACACAGAAACACACACACAACAAAAAACACAGCACAAACACACACACACACAAACACACACACAACAAAACACACAACACAAACAGACACACACACACACACACAGAGAAAGAGGGAGAGAGAGAGAGAGAGAGAGAGAGAGAGAGAGAGAGAGAGAGAGACATGTATGCCCATATAAAAAAAGAAAGCAAACAAATAAAGGAAAATGAAACCACACACAAACAACTCCGGTACCAGCAGATCAATCTGCCTGCAGGCATAGTGTCTTGGAATCCCTCCCAGAAAACACAATTGCCAGCAAACTGCTTGGCCACAACACTTGTTGAAGAAAATCCAGGGAAAGATCATTCAACATTACCCCATTATATTTCCAGCAATGACACTCACATCCACCTATCACATGCAAAAGCTCAAGTAGTCTCCAAAAACTGTTCAGAGAAAACCACTTTTCGCCAAGACTGATTTTAACATTGGTATACCCAGTTAAAAGGAACACAGCACAGCATATTTTGTTTCAGATGTTGGCTTCATTTGAAAATCAAACAATAAAGGTTCAGGGCCCACACACTTCACATACACACCAAGCCAAAGAATTAATTTACAAAACCAAGAAGGTTTCCATTCCGAAAAGTGAAAAACAGCTTTTGGCTGTTATTAAGATCTCCATTTTTGAAAACCATCAAAACTGCTATGGACCTGACTACTCTTGTTGAGGAAATAAATGATAGCAGCAAAGAAAACAAATATTTACTGCTAATTCCCCTAATTTGAAAAGTAACATAATTGCTCGTGAGAGGAATGATGCCTCTGAGTTCCTATGTCTGCAGTATTGCAAATAGTGTCAGGGAAGAGGAACCCAGCATGGAACATTCCTTAACCTCCTTAGTACAATCATGTCAGGGAACATACAAGCTAATCACCTTCTAAGTCACTAGTTCTCAACCTTCCAAAGGCTGTGACAATCTGATGAAATTCTTCATGTTGTGTTGAACTACACATAAAATAATTTTCTTTCAACATTATAACGGTAATTTTGTGAGTGTTATGAATCATAATGTCAATATCTCTGTTTTCAGAAGGTTTTACGTGACATTTGTGATAGAGTCCTAGGATTCCCAAATGGGTCACTACCCACAGGTTGAGAATCACTCTCTTCATGGATAAGTGATAGTAAATGAGAAAAGGGAGACAAAAATCTGAAAGTGGGCTACGTGCATCAAAGAGACTAGAACACTTAAAAATGTAGAGAAGAAATATTAGAGAAAAATGCAGTAGCTAATGTCAACAGGAATATACCAAATATAGTTGTATGTGTTCAGTTGATTTTTTAAAGGTGTTTAAATATTTTGCATGCATACTTTCTATGTACCTTATGTGTGCTGTCCATAGACTTCCAAGAGGGTTTTGGATTCCCTGGAACTGAACATGAATATGGCTCTCAGTCAAGATGTAGGTGCTGTGAACCATACCCAGCTACTCTGAATAAGAAAAAAAGTTATACACCCTACAGGGTCAAATTTTTAAATGCCAGAATGAATATGTTTGTTATGCACACAATAAAAAACCACAGGCCAATATATCATTAGTTGAAATAATTAGACAAACTCTGGGTGTTTGCTAAAGTAGAGAACCCTAGGCCTCATCACCCGTCCAATTTGACATATTGAAATGCAGACAACATATAGGCAAGAAGAACATGAATATGAGGCTGACCTGTTGCTGTACTCCTCTGATCCACGCACTCCTGACACATAGGCAGGATGGTCTATATGAGTTCAAGACACTATGGTCTCAATTTATTTGGTGCATGGTAGAAGGCAAACAATATCTGTGCCACAAAGAGGTGTTGAGGTCCAATGATCATTTATTGCAGTAGGTCCTCGCCTCTCACCATATCTGACTGACACATTCAATTGGACATATAAGTCATGCTGGCAAGTGCCTTTATAAGATTAGACCTCTCAGTGGACTTCTGTGGATGCTTTGACTGAATATATATTAGCCTTCATATACAGACACATACACACATGTATGTCCATAAACCAAAAAAAGAAAACGACAAACAAATGAAAATGGAACCACACACAAACAACACCAGTGCCAGCAGATCACTGTGACTGCAGGCATGGTGTCTTGGGATCCCTCCCAGAAAACACAATTGCCAGCAATCTGTAGGGCTACAAAACACATATAGAAGAAAACAAAGGAAAGATCATACATCATATCCACCTTGTTTTTCCAGCAATGACACTCACATCTACTTCTCATATGCCAAATCTCCAAAAGTCTCCAAAAACTGTTCAGAGAAAAACACTTTTCACCATGTCTGATTTTAATATTGGTATACACTGTTTAAAGAACAAAGCACAGTCTATTTTGTTTCAGATGTTGGCTTCATTTGAAAATCAAACAAGTAAAGTTTGGGACCACACACACTTTGAAAAACACATTTCCATAACACAGACACTTCATCTTCTAACTTTCCTTTGCAGAATAACAATGAAATCCAGCGTTGAAAGATCATGACATCTCACTTTTCAGACCTACTATCTTATCTATGGAACGGACTTCTCTTGTTGAGGTAATAACTGATAGCTACAAAGTAACATATATGTATATATGTATATACATACATATATATATATATATGTGTGTGTATATATATATATATATAAACTTATATACTGGTAAGTCCACTAATTTGAACAATTACATATTAACTGAGGAGAGAAATTGGGGAGAGGAATGATGCCTCTGTGTTCCTATGTCTGCAGTATTGCAAATAGTGTCGAGAAAAGGAACCCAGCCTGGAACATTCCTTCGCCTCCCTAGTACATACATGTCTTGGATCACACAAACTAATTACCTTCTTAGGCATTAGTTCTCAACCTTCCAAAGGCTATGACCATCGGATGAACTTCTGCATGTTGTGTTGACCTCCACGTGAAATATTTCATTGCAATTTCATAACTGTAATTTTGTGAGTGTTTTGAATCAAAATGTCAATATCTCTGTTTTAGAAGGTGTTAAGTGACCTCTGTGATAGAGTCCTAGGATTCCCAAATGATTCACTACCCACAGGTTGAGAACCACTCTCTTCATGGGTATGTGATAGTAAATGAGACAATGGAGACAGAAATCAGACACTGAGCTACTTGCATAGAAAACATACAAATGCAGAGAAATTATATTAGAGAATCATGCAGTAGGGAATGTCAACAAGAACGTACCCAACATAGTTGTATGTGTTCAGGAGATTTTTTATAGGTGTTTAAATGTTTTGCATGCATTCTTTTTGTACATTATGTCTGGGCAGCCCAAAGACAGACAAGAGATCTTTGGAATCCCTGGAACTGCACTTCGATATGGTTGTTAGAAAAGATGTTAGTGCTATGATTCAAACCCAGGTCCTCAGACAGAGCAAATGTGGTACATGCTGGAGTGTCATATTTCTAGGCCCCAGAATGAATATGTTTGCTCAGCACATGTACATAAGCATGGGCCATGATATCATTAGTTGAAATAATTAGACAACCTCTGGGTGTTTGCTAAAGTAGTGAATCCTAGGCCTCATTAGCCTTCCAATTTGACACATAGACATGCAGACAACTTAGAGGCGAGAAGAACATGAGTAGGAGGCAGGTATGTTGCTGCAATCCTCTCATCCCTGCACTCCTGAAGCATAGGCAGGCTGGTCATGTGAGTTCAAGGACACCCTGGTCTCAATTTATTTGGTGCCTGGTGGTAGGCAAGAAAGATGTGTGCCACAGCAAAGTGTGGACATCCAAGGATCATTTATTGGAGTTGGTCCTCTCCTCTCACCATATCTGACTCACACATCCAATTGGACATTTGAGTCATGTTGGCAAGTGCCTTTATCAGATTCGACCTCTCAGTGGACCTCTGATGGATGCTTTGACTGAATATATATTAGCCTTCATATACAGACACATACACACATGTATGTCCATATACCAAAAAGAAAACGACAAACAAATGAAAATGGAACCACACACAAACAACTCCAGTGTCATCAGATCACTCTGACTGCAGGCATGGTGTCTTGGGATCCCTCCCAGAAAACACAATTGCCAGCAATCTGTAGGGCTACCAAACAGATATAGAAGAAAACCAAAGGAAAGATCATACATCATATCCACCTTGTTTTTCCAGCAATGACAATCACATCCACTTCTCATATGCCAAATCCCAAAAAGTCTCCAAAACTGTTCAGAGAAAAACACTTTTCACCATGTCTGATTTTAATATTGGTATACACTGTTTAAAGAACAAAGCACAGTCTGTTTTGTTTCAGATGTTGGCTTCATTTGAAAATCAAACAAGTAAAGTTTGTGGCCCCCACTCGCTTTGAAACACACATTACCAAAACACAGACACTTCATCCTCTAACTTTCCTTTGCAGAATAACAATGAAATCCAGTGTTTGCAAGATTATGACTTCTCGCTTTTCACCTCTACCAATTTAACTATGGAACGGATTTCTCTTGTTGAGGTAATAACTGATAGCTGTGAAGTAATATATGTACATGTATATACATATATATACACTTATATGCTGGTAATTCCACTAATTTGAAAAATAACATGTTTACTGAGGAGAGGAATTGGGAGAGGAATGAAGCCTCCTTGTTCCTGAGTCTGCAGTATTGCAAATAGTGTCGAGAAAAGGAACCCAGCCTGGAACATTCCTTCACCTCCTTAGTACATACATGTCTTGGATCACACAAACTAATTACCTTCTTAGGCATTAGTTCTCAACCTTCCAAAGGCTATGACCATCGGATGAACTTCTTCATGTTGTGTTGACCTCCACGTGAAATAATTTCATTGCAATTTCATAACTGTAATTTTGTGAGTGTTTTGAATCATAATGTCAATATCTCTGTTTTAGAAGGTGTTAAGTGACCTCTGTGATAGAGTCCTAGGATTCCCAAATGGTTCACTACCCACAGGTTGAGAACCACTCTCTTCATGGGTATGTGATAGTAAAGAGACAATGGAGACACAAATCAGACACTGAGCTACTTGCATAGAAGACAGACAAATGCAGAGAAATTATATTAGAGAATCATGCAGTAGGGAATGTCAACAAGAACGTACCCAACATAGTTGTATGTGTTCAGGAGATTTTTTATAGGTGTTTAAATGTTTTGCATGCATTCTTTTTGTACCTTGTGTCAGGGCTGCCCACAGACAGACAAGAGGTCTTTGGAATCCCTGGAACTGCACTTCGATATGGTTGTTAGAAAAGATGTTAGTGCTATGATTCAAACCCAGGTCCTCAGACAGAGCAAATGTGGTACATGCTGGAGTGTCATATTTCTAGGCCCCAGAATGAATATGTTTGCTCAGCACATGTACATAAGCATGGGCCATGATATCATTAGTTGAAATAATTAGACAACCTCTGGGTGTTTGCTAAAGTAGTGAATCCTAGGCCTCATTAGCCTTCCAATTTGACACATAGACATGCAGACAACTTAGAGCTGAGAAGAACATGAGTAGGAGGCAGGTATGTTGCTGCAATCCTCTCATCCCTGCACTCCTGAAGCATAGGCAGGCTGGTCTATGTGAGTTCAAGGACACCCTGGTCTCAATTTATTTGGTGCCTGGTGGTAGGCAAGAAAGATGTGTGCCACAGCAAAAGTATGGACGTCCAAGGATCATTTATTGGAGTTGGTCCTCTCCTCTCACCATATCTGACTCACACCTCCAATTGGACATTTGAGTCATGTTGGCAAGTGCCTTTATCAGATTAGACCTCTCAGTGGACCTCTGATGGTTGCTTTGACTGAATATATATTAGCCTTCATATACAGACACATACACACATGTATGTCCATGTACCAAAAAAGAAAACGACAAACTAATTAAAATGGAACCACACACAAACAACTGCAGTGTCATCAGATCACTCTGACTGCAGGAATGGTGTCTCAGCCACAGGACAAGGTCAGGTTTCTCAGGTCAAGATTTTCTCTTGCTCGGGGCTAGCAAAAATACATGTTAGTACTTGATGAGAAAGCAGTAATTTGTAAATAGATGAGCATATTTGGAGATATTTCAGGTTTAAGTAAGAGTTTCTACCCTTTATGATTCAATGTCCTGGGACCCTAAGGAATAAAGCAGTTTTAATTTTGTGGACCCAAAACAAAAGAATTAACTTCAGAACAAAACAAAGAAAGTTAATCCTCTAACTTTCCATTACAGAAACGTGAAAAACAATTTTCATACAGTAGTAATATCTGTACCTTGAAAAAGATGAAGACTGAAATAAACATATCTTCTCTGGGAAAGGTAATAACTGATAGCTGCAAAGAAAAAATACTTACTGGTAATTCCCACTTATTTGAAAAGTAACATATTTGGTTGTGAGAGGAATGATGCATCTGTGCCCCTATGTCTGGAGTATTGCAAATAGTATCAGAGAAAGAAACCAAGCCAGGAAAATGTCCTTCAGCTCTTTTACACCCTCACTTCTGGGAACACACAAGCTAATCACATTGTAAGGCAGTAGTTCTCAACCTTTCTAATGCTGTGAACATCAGATGCACTTCCTCGTGTTGTGGGGATCATCACTATACTATTACTATCCTTGCTACTTCATCACTGTAATTTTGCTAATGTTATGAATCATAATGTCAATATATGTCACTTAGGAAGATCTTAAGTGACCTCTGTGAAAAGAGTCCTATTGTTCCCAACTGGGTAATGACTCACAGGTTGAGAACAACTGTTCGAAGGGGTATGTGGTAGTAAATTAGACTACAGAGACAAAAATCAGAAAGTGAACTACTTGCATCATAGATGCATTAATAGAAATAAGTAGCCAGCTTCAGGATATGGCTAACTCCCTGGACCCTAGGCCTCATCAGCCTGCTATTTGACACATTGAAATGTAGAGAACATGAATAGGAGGCTGGGCATGTTGATGTACTCCTCTAATCCCTGCACTCATGAAGTAGAGGCAGGCAGGTTTATGTGAGTTCATGAACACACTGGTCTCAATTTATTTGGTGCAGGCAGGACGGCAAGAAACATGTGTGTGATAGCAGAAGTGTGGAACTCAAAGGATAATTTATAAGAGTCAGTTCTCTCCTCTCACAATTTCAGTCTCAAGGATCAAATTCAAGCTTTTAGTCATGCTGGCAGGTGCCATCATCAGATTTGCCCTATCACAGCCCAGCTGATTTATACCTTTATTAAAATGCATTAACATTAATATACACAAACACAAAAGGCACACAAAAATAATACACACAGAGACACACAAAAACACACACAAACAACACCACACAAACACACACACAAAGATACACACAGACACACACACACACACAGAAACACATGTATGCCCATATGCCAAAAAGAAAGCAAACAAACGAAAATGGAACCACACACAAACAACTCCAGTGCCAGCAGATCAAACTGCCTGCAGGCGTAGTGTCTTGGAATCCCTCCGAGAAAACACAATTGCCAACAAACTTCTTGGCCCCAAAACACTTGTTGAAGAAAATCAAGGGAAAGATCATTCAATATCATCCCCATTGTATTTCCAGCAATGACACTCACATCCACCTATCACATGTGAAAGCTCAAGCAGTCTCCAAAATATGTTCAGGGAAAAAACTTTTCGCCAAGTCTGAATTTAACATAGGTATACACAGTTAAAAGGAACACAGCACAGCCTATTTTGTTTCAGATGTTGGCTTCATAGGAAAATCAAACAAACGTTCTGGGCCCACACACTTCACATACACATCAACCAAAAGAATTAACTTACAAAACTGAGAAAATTTCCATTCCAGAAAAGTGAAAACCAGCTTTTGACTGTTATTAAGATATCCACTTTGAAAACTATCAAAACTGCTATGGACTTGACTACTCTTGTTGAGGAAATAAATGATAGCAGCAAAGAAAACAAATATTTAATGGTAATTCCCCTAATTTGAGAAGTAACACATTTACGCGTGAGAGGAATGATGCCTCTGTATTCCTATGTCTGCAGTATTGCAAATAGTGTCAGGGAAGAGGAACCCAGCCTGGAACATTCCTTCGCCTCCTTAGTACAATCATGTCTGGGAAAACACAAGCTAATTACCTTCTAAGGCACTAGATCTCAACCTTCCTAAGCCTCTGACAATCGGATGAACTTCTTCATGTTGTGTTGACCTCCACGTGAAATAATTTCATTGCAATTTCATAACTGTAATTTTGTGAGTGTTTTGAATCATAATGTCAATATCTCTGTTTTAGAAGGTGTTAAGTGACCTCTGTGATAGAGTCCTAGGATTCCCAAATGGGTCACTACCCACAGGGTGAGAACCACTCTCTTCATTGGTATGTGATAGTAAAGGAGACAATGGAGACACAAATCAGACACTGAGCTACTTGCACAGAAGACAGACAAATGCAGAGAAATTATATTAGAGAATCATGCAGTAGGGAATGTCAACAAGAACGTACCCAACATAGTTGTATGCGTTCAGGAGGTTTTTTTTATAAGTGTTTAAATGTTTTGCATGCATTCTTTTTGTACCAAGAGTCAAGGCTGCCCACAGACAGACAAGAGGTCTTTGGAATCCCTGGAACTGCACTTCGATATGGTTTGTAGTAAACATGTTAGTGCTATGATTCAAACCCCGGTCCTCTGACAGAGCTAATGTGGTACATGCTGGAGTGTCATATTTCTAGGGCCCAGAATGAATATGTTTGCTCAGCATATGTACATAATCATGGGCCATGATATCATTAGGTGAAATAATTAGACAACCTCTGGGTATTTGCTAAAGTAGTGAATCCTAGGCCTCATTAGCCTTCCAATTTGATACATAGACATGCAGACAACTTAGAGGTGAGAAGAACATGAGTAGGAGGCAGGTATGTTGCTGCAATCCTCTCATCCCTCCTGAAGCATAGGCAGACTGGTCTATGTGAGTTCAAGGACAACCTGGTCTCAATTTATTTGGTGCCTGGTGGTAGGCAAGAAAGATGTGTGCCACAGCAAAAGTATGGGCGTCCAAGGATCATTTATTGGATTCGGTCAAATATCAATTGGATATTTGAGTCATGTTGGCAAGTGCCTTTATCAGATTCAACCTGTCAGTGGACCTCTGATGGATGCTTTGACTGAATATATATTAGCCTTCATATACAGACACATACACACATGTATGTCCATATACCAAAAAAGAAAACGACAAACAAATGAAAATGGAACCACACACAAACAACTCCAGTGTCATCATATCACTCTGACTGCAGGCATCGGTGTCTTCGGATCCCTCCCAGAAAACACAATTGCCAGCAATCTGTAGGGCTACAAAACACATATAGAAGAAAATCAAAGGAAAGATCATACATCATATCCACCTTGTTTTCCCAGCAATGACAATCACATCCACTTCTCATATGCCAAATCCAAAAAAGTCTCCAAAAACTGTTCAGAGAAAAACACTTTTCACCATGTCTGATTTTAATATTGGTATACACTGTTTAAAGAACAAAGCACAGTCAATTTTGTTTCAGATGTTGGCTTCATTGAAAATCAAACCAGTAAAGTTTGTGGCCCCCACTCGCTTTGAAACACACATTACCAAAACACAGACACTTCATCCTCTAACTTTCCTTTGCAGAATAACAATGAAATCCAGTGTTTGCAAGATTATGACTTCTCGCTTGTCAGCTCTACCAACTTATCTCTGGAACGGATTTCTCTTATTGAGGTAATAACTGATAGCTGTGAAGTAATATATGTACATGTATATTCATATATATACACTTATATGCTGGTAATTCCACTAATTTGAAAAATAACATGTTTACTGAGGAGAGGAATTGGGAGAGGAATGAAGCCTCCTTGTTCCTGAGTCTGCAGTATTGCAAATAGTGTCGAGAAAAGGAACCCAGCCTGGAACATTCCTTCACCTCCTTAGTACATACATGTCTTGGATCACACAAACTAATTACCTTCTTAGGCATTAGTTCTCAACCTTCCAAAGGCAATGACCATCGTATGAACTTCTTCATGTTGTGTTGACCTCCACGTGAAATAATTTCATTGCAATTTCATAACTGTAATTTTGTGAGTGTTTTGAATCATAATGTCAATATCTCTGTTTTAGAAGGTGTTAAGTGACCTCTGTGATAGAGTCCTAGGATTCCCAAATGGGTCACTACCCACAGGGTGAGAACCACTCTCTTCATTGGTATGTGATAGTAAAGGAGACAATGGAGACACAAATCAGACACTGAGCTACTTGCACAGAAGACGGACAAATGCAGAGAAATTATATTAGAGAATCATGCAGTAGGGAATGTCAACAAGAACGTACCCAACATAGTTGTATGCGTTCAGGAGGTTTTTTTTATAAGTGTTTAAATGTTTTGCATGCATTCTTTTTGTACCAAGAGTCAAGGCTGCCCACAGACAGACAAGAGGTCTTTGGAATCCCTGGAACTGCACTTCGATATGGTTTGTAGTAAACATGTTAGTGCTATGATTCAAACCCCGGTCCTCTGACAGAGCTAATGTGGTACATGCTGGAGTGTCATATTTCTAGGGCCCAGAATGAATATGTTTGCTCAGCATATGTACATAATCATGGGCCATGATATCATTAGGTGAAATAATTAGACAACCTCTGGGTATTTGCTAAAGTAGTGAAATCCTAGGCCCTCATTAGCCTTCCAATTTGACACATAGACAATGCAGACAACTTAGAAGCGTGAAGAACATGAGTAGGAGGCTGGTATCGTTGCTGCAATCCTCTCATCCCTGCACTCCTGAAGCATAGGCAGGCTGGTCTATGTGAGTTCAAGGACAACCTGGTCTCAATTTATTTGGTGCCTGGTGGTAGGCAAGAAAGATGTGTGCCACAGCCAAAGTATGGCGTCCAGGATCATTTATTGGAGTCGGTCCTCTCCTCTCACCATATCTGACTCACACCATCCAATTGGATATTTTGAGTCATGTTGGCAAGTGCCTTTTATCAGATTCAACCTGTCAGTGGAACCTCTGATGGATGCTTTGAACTGAATATATATTAGCCTTCATATACAGACACATACACACATGTATGTCCATATACCAAAAAAGAAAACGACAAACAAATGAAAATGGAACCACACACAAACAACTCCAGTGTCATCATATCACTCTGACTGCAGGCATGGTGTCTTCGGATCCCTCCCAGAAAACACAATTGCCAGCAATCTGTAGGGCTACAAAACACATATAGAAGAAAATCAAAGGAAAGATCATACATCATATCCACCTTGTTTTCCCAGCAATGACAATCACATCCACTTCTCATATGCCAAATCCAAAAAAGTCTCCAAAAACTGTTCAGAGAAAAACACTTTTCACCATGTCTGATTTTAATATTGGTATACACTGTTTAAAGAACAAAGCACAAATTTTGTTTCAGATGTTGGCTTCATTTGAAAATCAAACCAGTAAAGTTTGTGGCCCCCACTCGCTTTGAAACACACATTACCAAAACACAGACACTTCATCCTCTAACTTTCCTTTGCAGAATAACAATGAAATCCAGTGTTTGCAAGATTATGACTTCTCGCTTGTCAGCTCTACCAACTTAACTCTGGAACGGATTTCTCTTATTGAGGTAATAACTGATAGCTGTGAAGTACATGTATATTCATATATATACACTTATATGCTGGTAATTCCACTAATTTGAAAAATAACATGTTTACTGAGGAGAGGAATTGGGAGAGGAATGAAGCCTCCTTGTTCCTGAGTCTGCAGTATTGCAAATAGTGTCGAGAAAAGGAACCCAGCCTGGAACATTCCTTCACCTCCTTAGTACATACATGTCTTGGATCACACAAACTAATTACCTTCTTAGGCATTAGTTCTCAACCTTCCAAAGGCAATGACCATCGTATGAACTTCTTCATGTTGTGTTGACCTCCACGTGAAATAATTTCATTGCAATTTCATAACTGTAATTTTGTGAGTGTTTTGAATCATAATGTCAATATCTCTGTTTTAGAAGGTGTTAAGTGACCTCTGTGATAGAGTCCTAGGATTCCCAAATGGGTCACTACCCACAGGGTGAGAACCACTCTCTTCATTGGTATGTGATAGTAAAGGAGACAATGGAGACACAAATCAGACACTGAGCTACTTGCACAGAAGACGACAAATGCAGAGAAATTATATTAGAGAATCATGCAGTAGGGAATGTCAACAAGAACGTACCCAACATAGTTGTATGCGTTCAGGAGGTTTTTTTTATAAGTGTTTAAATGTTTTGCATGCATTCTTTTTGTACCAAGAGTCAAGGCTGCCCACAGACAGACAAGAGGTCTTTGGAATCCCTGGAACTGCACTTCGATATGGTTTGTAGTAAACATGTTAGTGCTATGATTCAAACCCCGGTCCTCTGACAGAGCTAATGTGGTACATGCTGGAGTGTCATATTTCTAGGGCCCAGAATGAATATGTTTGCTCAGCATATGTACATAATCATGGGCCATGATATCATTAGGTGAAATAATTAGACAACCTCTGGGTATTTGCTAAAGTAGTGAATCCTAGGCCTCATTAGCCTTCCAATTTGATACATAGACATGCAGACAACTTAGAGGTGAGAAGAACATGAGTAGGAGGCAGGTATGTTGCTGCAATCCTCTCATCCCTCCTGAAGCATAGGCAGACTGGTCTATGTGAGTTCAAGGACAACCTGGTCTCAATTTATTTGGTGCCTGGTGGTAGGCAAGAAAGATGTGTGCCACAGCAAAAGTATGGGCGTCCAAGGATCATTTATTGGATTCGGTCAAATATCAATTGGATATTTGAGTCATGTTGGCAAGTGCCTTTATCAGATTCAACCTGTCAGTGGACCTCTGATGGATGCTTTGACTGAATATATATTAGCCTTCATATACAGACACATACACACATGTATGTCCATATACCAAAAAAGAAAACGACAAACAAATGAAAATGGAACCACACACAAACAACTCCAGTGTCATCATATCACTCTGACTGCAGGCATCGTGTGTTCGGATCCCTCCCAGAAAACACAATTGCCAGCAATCTGTAGGGCTACAAAACACATATAGAAGAAAATCAAAGGAAAGATCATACATCATATCCACCTTGTTTTTCCAGCAATGACAATCACATCCACTTCTCATATGCCAAATCCAAAAAAGTCTCCAAAAACTGTTCAGAGAAAAACACTTTTCACCATGTCTGATTTTAATATTGGTATACACTGTTTAAAGAACAAAGCACAGTCAATTTTGTTTCAGATGTTGGCTTCATTGAAAATCAAACCAGTAAAGTTTGTGGCCCCCACTCGCTTTGAAACACACATTACCAAAACACAGACACTTCATCCTCTAACTTTCCTTTGCAGAATAACAATGAAATCCAGTGTTTGCAAGATTATGACTTCTCGCTTGTCAGCTCTACCAACTTATCTCTGGAACGGATTTCTCTTATTGAGGTAATAACTGATAGCTGTGAAGTAATATATGTACATGTATATTCATATATATACACTTATATGCTGGTAATTCCACTAATTTGAAAAATAACATGTTTACTGAGGAGAGGAATTGGGAGAGGAATGAAGCCTCCTTGTTCCTGAGTCTGCAGTATTGCAAATAGTGTCGAGAAAAGGAACCCAGCCTGGAACATTCCTTCACCTCCTTAGTACATACATGTCTTGGATCACACAAACTAATTACCTTCTTAGGCATTAGTTCTCAACCTTCCAAAGGCAATGACCATCGTATGAACTTCTTCATGTTGTGTTGACCTCCACGTGAAATAATTTCATTGCAATTTCATAACTGTAATTTTGTGAGTGTTTTGAATCATAATGTCAATATCTCTGTTTTAGAAGGTGTTAAGTGACCTCTGTGATAGAGTCCTAGGATTCCCAAATGGGTCACTACCCACAGGGTGAGAACCACTCTCTTCATTGGTATGTGATAGTAAAGGAGACAATGGAGACACAAATCAGACACTGAGCTACTTGCACAGAAGACGGACAAATGCAGAGAAATTATATTAGAGAATCATGCAGTAGGGAATGTCAACAAGAACGTACCCAACATAGTTGTATGCGTTCAGGAGGTTTTTTTTATAAGTGTTTAAATGTTTTGCATGCATTCTTTTTGTACCAAGAGTCAAGGCTGCCCACAGACAGACAAGAGGTCTTTGGAATCCCTGGAACTGCACTTCGATATGGTTTGTAGTAAACATGTTAGTGCTATGATTCAAACCCCGGTCCTCTGACAGAGCTAATGTGGTACATGCTGGAGTGTCATATTTCTAGGGCCCAGAATGAATATGTTTGCTCAGCATATGTACATAATCATGGGCCATGATATCATTAGGTGAAATAATTAGACAACCTCTGGGTATTTGCTAAAGTAGTGAATCCTAGGCCTCATTAGCCTTCCAATTTGATACATAGACATGCAGACAACTTAGAGGTGAGAAGAACATGAGTAGGAGGCAGGTATGTTGCTGCAATCCTCTCATCCCTCCTGAAGCATAGGCAGACTGGTCTATGTGAGTTCAAGGACAACCTGGTCTCAATTTATTTGGTGCCTGGTGGTAGGCAAGAAAGATGTGTGCCACAGCAAAAGTATGGGCGTCCAAGGATCATTTATTGGATTCGGTCAAATATCAATTGGATATTTGAGTCATGTTGGCAAGTGCCTTTATCAGATTCAACCTGTCAGTGGACCTCTGATGGATGCTTTGACTGAATATATATTAGCCTTCATATACAGACACATACACACATGTATGTCCATATACCAAAAAAGAAAACGACAAACAAATGAAAATGGAACCACACACAAACAACTCCAGTGTCATCATATCACTCTGACTGCAGGCATCCTGTGTTCGGATCCCTCCCAGAAAACATAATTGCCAGCAATCTGTAGGGCTACAAAACACATATAGAAGAAAATCAAAGGAAAGATCATACATCATATCCACCTTGTTTTTCCAGCAATGACAATCACATCCACTTCTCATATGCCAAATCCAAAAAAGTCTCCAAAAACTGTTCAGAGAAAAACACTTTTCACCATGTCTGATTTTAATATTGGTATACACTGTTTAAAGAACAAAGCACAGTCAATTTTGTTTCAGATGTTGGCTTCATTGAAAATCAAACCAGTAAAGTTTGTGGCCCCCACTCGCTTTGAAACACACATTACCAAAACACAGACACTTCATCCTCTAACTTTCCTTTGCAGAATAACAATGAAATCCAGTGTTTGCAAGATTATGACTTCTCGCATTGCAGCTCTACCAACTTATCTCTGGAACGGATTTCTCTTATTGAGGTAATAACTGATAGCTGTGAAGTAATATATGTACATGTATATTCATATATATACACTTATATGCTGGTAATTCCACTAATTTGAAAAATAACATGTTTACTGAGGAGAGGAATTGGGAGAGGAATGAAGCCTCCTTGTTCCTGAGTCTGCAGTATTGCAAATAGTGTCGAGAAAAGGAACCCAGCCTGGAACATTCCTTCACCTCCTTAGTACATACATGTCTTGGATCACACAAACTAATTACCTTCTTAGGCATTAGTTCTCAACCTTCCAAAGGCAATGACCATCGTATGAACTTCTTCATGTTGTGTTGACCTCCACGTGAAATAATTTCATTGCAATTTCATAACTGTAATTTTGTGAGTGTTTTGAATCATAATGTCAATATCTCTGTTTTAGAAGGTGTTAAGTGACCTCTGTGATAGAGTCCTAGGATTCCCAAATGGGTCACTACCCACAGGGTGAGAACCACTCTCTTCATTGGTATGTGATAGTAAAGGAGACAATGGAGACACAAATCAGACACTGAGCTACTTGCACAGAAGACAGACAAATGCAGAGAAATTATATTAGAGAATCATGCAGTAGGGAATGTCAACAAGAACGTACCCAACATAGTTGTATGCGTTCAGGAGGTTTTTTTTATAAGTGTTTAAATGTTTTGCATGCATTCTTTTTGTACCAAGAGTCAAGGCTGCCCACAGACAGACAAGAGGTCTTTGGAATCCCTGGAACTGCACTTCGATATGGTTTGTAGTAAACATGTTAGTGCTATGATTCAAACCCCGGTCCTCTGACAGAGCTAATGTGGTACATGCTGGAGTGTCATATTTCTAGGGCCCAGAATGAATATGTTTGCTCAGCATATGTACATAATCATGGGCCATGATATCATTAGGTGAAATAATTAGACAACCTCTGGGTATTTGCTAAAGTAGTGAATCCTAGGCCTCATTAGCCTTCCAATTTGATACATAGACATGCAGACAACTTAGAGGTGAGAAGAACATGAGTAGGAGGCAGGTATGTTGCTGCAATCCTCTCATCCCTCCTGAAGCATAGGCAGACTGGTCTATGTGAGTTCAAGGACAACCTGGTCTCAATTTATTTGGTGCCTGGTGGTAGGCAAGAAAGATGTGTGCCACAGCAAAAGTATGGGCGTCCAAGGATCATTTATTGGATTCGGTCAAATATCAATTGGATATTTGAGTCATGTTGGCAAGTGCCTTTATCAGATTCAACCTGTCAGTGGACCTCTGATGGATGCTTTGACTGAATATATATTAGCCTTCATATACAGACACATACACACATGTATGTCCATATACCAAAAAAGAAAACGACAAACAAATGAAAATGGAACCACACACAAACAACTCCAGTGTCATCATATCACACTGACTGCAGGCATCCTGTGTTCGGATCCCTCCCAGAAAACATAATTGCCAGCAATCTGTAGGGCTACAAAACACATATAGAAGAAAATCAAAGGAAAGATCATACATCATATCCACCTTGTTTTTCCAGCAATGACAATCACATCCACTTCTCATATGCCAAATCCAAAAAAGTCTCCAAAAACTGTTCAGAGAAAAACACTTTTCACCATGTCTGATTTTAATATTGGTATACACTGTTTAAAGAACAAAGCACAGTCAATTTTGTTTCAGATGTTGGCTTCATTGGAAAATCAAACCAGTAAAGTTTGTGGCCCCCACTCGCTTTGAAACACACCAAAAAAAGAATTAATTTCCAAAAATCAGAAACTTCATCCTCTACCTTTCCATCGTAGAAAAACAACGAAAACCATCTTTTGCAAGCTAACAAGATCTCCACTTTGAAAACCGTCAACTTTAAAATGATACTGACTTAACTGGTTGAGGTAATAACTGATAGCTTCAAAGTAAAAAATATATATTTACTGGTAATTCCACTAATTTGAAATGTAACTCATTTGCTTAGAAGAGGAATGTTACTTTGGTGTTCCTATGTCTACATTATTGCAAATAGTGTCAGACAAGAGGGACCCAGCCTGGAACATTCCTTTACCTCCTTAGTACAATCTTGTCTGTGAACAAACCATCAACTATGCTGTGAAACTGACCTCCCTGGTTGTGGTCATAACTGATAGCTGCAAAGTAAAAAAATATATTTACAGGTAATTCCACTAATTTAAAATGTAACATATTTGCTTGCAAGAGGAATGATGCCTCTGTGTTCCTATGTCTGCATTATTGTAAATTGTGTCAGAGAAGAGGAATCCAGCCTGGAACATGCCTTGACCTCCTTAGTACAAACGTGTCTGAGAACACACAACTAATTAACTTCTAATGCACTAGTTCTCAACCTTCCTATGGCTTTGATGATCTGATGCACTTCCTCATGTTGTGGTGACCCTCCATATAAAACTATTTTCCTTGCTACTTCAAAACTGTAACTTTGTGAGGGTTATTAATCATAATGTCTATATCTCTGTTTTCAGAGGTAGTTAGGTGACCTCTGTGGAAGAGTCCTAGTATTCCCTAATAGGTCACTATCCCCAGATTGAGAACCTCTGTCTAAATGTGGATGTGGTATTATATTAGGCCTTATATGCTTAGCCCTCTCAGTTATATTTTGACTGAAAATATTTTAGCACTAGGACACACACACACAAAAAAAACCTACACACTCACATAATCAACATTTTCATACTCGCCTTTTAGCCTCATTAACTATGTTCCTACCCAGAATCCATAAATAACAGAAAGTATCTCACAAACACAATCCCAGCAATTCTTTTCTATATAGAATACTGAGAGAGTAGAATTGCTGTGAATCTTTAAAGCCAGTCAGAGTGGAATACACTAATAAGCAGAAACAGAAAGAGACCTTCTCTCATCTAATAAAGGAGAGAACCCCTCCTGTAGGTTATACTTTGACCTTCACACGTCTGTCCACATGTGCAAGCACACACACATACACACACACACACACACAACACACACACACACACAAACACACACACACACACACACACACACACACACAACATACACACTACTATTGCAAAAACAACCATAGAACTACATGCACACAAGCCTACACACACACCACTGGTAAATAAGTTTTAGAATCATGTGAAATTATTACTCTGATACATAAATGGTCTGCATACTTTCATTAGTACTCCTGTTGTAAAATTAACACTTCAGGAACATATCTTTAGGATCTTCTCACTCATTTTCAGTGTATCTTATTTTCTTTTGACATGTGTGCTGCAAAACTATCCTTGTACCATGTGGCCTATGCACTCCCGTTTTTATCACTGGCTTAAGCATACTTAGTTAATGAGGAAGAAGCAATGAGTGAAACATGTAACATATGAAAATGTGTCTAAGTCTGACAAGTATCTCATGCTTTGATGGTTCAAGTTGTCATTCTCAATGAAACCACTGAACAGAAAATATTCACATGATTCATTTGAACATTTTAGATACACATGTGTGATGTATACTCCCTCATTTTTTTTCTTTGACCAATAATGCTTCTGAAGTTATTTTGTTTAACCATCTCTGTGTTATGTTGATGATGCTGGGTAAGTTTTCAAATGTGTGAGTTTTTCACATAAGTAGCACATACCTCCTCAAGCCTGATACCAAAAGGTAAAAGTAGACTGCTAAATTAGGAGTGTCACTGAGATGTCATGAGTGACAAAGACCTTGAGTCATTATTTTTGTGGAATTAAAGTCAGTGATGTTTTCCATCTGCCAAGCAGCATCAAATACATTTTCAAAACTCATACTTCCTATATGCACCTGATTAAATCTACTAGTCTTCTTTGTATGCAATCTCAGCCTATGTTATAGAATTGCTTCACCTGTTTTTGGCATAATCCATGGGGTAACACCCCTTCAGTGCTTCCAATGTGTCCTTCAGGCTTTGTTCATGTCAATCATACTGTAATTAGATCATGGTTATATTACTTTCTATTGCATGCCCAAGGCAACTCCTAGGAGGAAGGGTTTGTTTGGAGTGGGGCTTATGGTTCCCAAAGGATGCATACAGTTCCATCCCCACCATAGTTCAGGTAGGCAGGCATGGTGCTGGAGCAGCAGCTGAGAGCTACACCTGATTCACACAAATAACAGAGACCTCACTGGAAAAAGCACAAGTCTTCTGAAACCTCAAGGTGAACCAATAATGACACAACTACACTGAAAAGGTGTCACATACTAATCCTCCCCCAGATGGTTCCACAAAGTGGTGGCCAAGTGTTCGGATATATGAGCCCATGGGGGTTGTTCTCATTCAAGCCTCCAGAGCAGTGCTGGGACAGGCCATTATAGCTGTCCTCCATGTATAACAATAGTCAGAGTTAAGGAGAAAGAATTTGGAAGGCATCTCCCAGATTCCTTACTTGCAGCTCCACAGCTCCCCTCTGCTGTGCATAGTGACACTTTTTGCTCATGCATTTCAAAATCTCTCTCACTATTCTACTTTCCAGGAACCTAACGGGCAATTGTGAAAGGTCATGGAGAAACTATTAATGCAGTGCAGAAGAGAGAGGTTCCTTTTGTTCCCAAAGCTCCTCATTGTCACAATTTCTTAATCTGGCCAGAATGAAACATCCCAGTCCTAAAGACAGGAAAGGACACATTTTGACCTTTTCTTTTTACAACTTCCCATTATACAGAGAATGGCAGTGTCAGGTAGTAAAGAGCACAAGAAAAGAAGGCCTAAAGCTGAGCAGGTCCCCTTTTAAGATTTCTCAAAACTCTGGGCCTTTTACTCAAACAGAATGGAAGGAGAGAGTACTGAATATCGATGGCTGTTGTGGTAAAATTAGACAAAGAAAAGAAACATTCGGGGGTTATAAATCAAAACCCTGACATTAACAGATAAGTCTAAAATTGAATAAAGTCAGTGAAATTGTTAATGAAAACTAATGTCTCAAAATTTTTAAACGTTGAAAGGAAGACGGAAGATTTACTTTCTATACCATGTGATACACATATTACTGTCCTCCACCCTTGTGTCCATTATCATCTACATGTGATGGAGACCCAGTTGACCCTGTTGATCACAAAAGTGATGCACATTCAGCCCAGGACACTCTTCTGGACCCCACAATTACTTTAGGTATTTGCACTGGGCATGCAAGGGGGAGACCATATGCTGACCCTGAACCTGTTCCTGGTCTACACACTAGTGACACCATGGACCCTTTTCAAATGCTGATCCAGTTCTTGAAGCTTGTCTTAGAGCAGAACACAAGTGTAGTAGATTCACTACTGATCAAGAATCTTCTCTTGTTCAGGTCCCATGTGACACTCCAGAATCTACACAGGATAGCAACAAAATGTTTGATTCTCTAAATACAGCTGACCACACCAGCTATACAATGAACACCTCTATTAAATCTCTTCCTCCTCTGGTAGAAGACCTGCCGGTGCTCCTGATAACATCAGTAATGTGGTTCCTCGAACTATTAGTATCAGTTATGACAAGGATAAGAAACTTGATCAATTGAGTATTCTGCAGACGAAATCATTCAAGAGATCCCAGGAACCAAAATGTTGGACAAGGTAAGTGAGACATAGAAATAGTTTAAAATAGATGAAGGTTTTTGTACTAGAAATCTAATTCTTTTTGGCACTAGTATGTATGATTAATAAATTTCATGCTTATGCTTTCAGTTGGCATAAAAAAAAAAAAAATATAGAACACATCAAAGAACATCACTGGTGACATCATCAGGATCAGCAGTCACAGTGGCATCATCAGTAAACTTTATGGAGGGACATTAGTATCAATGTGTTTGAGAAGGTGTGAGAATGTGGAGCCTCATCTTTTTGGTTCTATTCTCAGATGGTGCTTCTACTGGAATATTTGTTTCCCAGAAGATGCTATACTTGTAAGTCACAGAGTATGCACACAGAAAACAGAAACTAATATTTAACAGTTATATTCCCTGCTTAGCTATTCAGAAAACACAAGGTTCACATTAGTAGTGAAAGTAATCCCCTCATTCCAGGATAGGAGACAACTGTGAACCTACCAGCTTTACTTGGGTACTTTTGTTGGACTAAACTATTATTTTTATGTCATATATTTTCAATATTATTGAAAAAAAATAAATCAATTTTTCTGGTGCTAAGAAATGCCTAAAAGTTCTATAT
>NW_023413235.1:0-7577 GCF_903995425.1 Onychomys torridus
CAGTGACCACCCAGTACAGCCTCCTCATTCAAGTCATACCATTCTAGGCTGCAACCAATCACCCATCATG
Source organism: Onychomys torridus (assembly GCF_903995425.1). Taxonomy (NCBI): domain Eukaryota; kingdom Metazoa; phylum Chordata; class Mammalia; order Rodentia; family Cricetidae; genus Onychomys; species Onychomys torridus. The sequence continues at coordinate 71 of NW_023413235.1, forward strand.
GTAACACTCAATCATTATTGTGAAACTACAGTGGCTCCAGACATAAATGCCCTCTAGTCTATATGGGAAACAGAAATGTTTGCTGTGATATCAGAAGGAGCTCTCCCTTGCTCCTTACCCGAACATCTGATTCATGTAGCCAATGAAATATTAGGTGCTAACCATGTAGAGATGCTAGAGACAGTTGAGTTTGGAAAACTGAGAAATGAACTTGGTGACTATCTTCTCTGTGTCTGTTAGTGTATTTATAATTTTAATTTTGTTTAAACATACTAGAACTAGACTAGACTGTACATACTAGACTGCCAGTAAAGCAGTCTCAGACAGAATCCCCTTACAATGAATACTTGATAGAAAGTGTTACACATTATTTTATTTATTTATTTATTTATTTATTTATTTATTTATTTATTTATTTATTTGAGACCGGGTTTCACTGTGGAGTTTTGGTGCCAGTCCTGGACCTCACTCTGTAGACCAGGCTGGCCTTGGACTCACAGAGATCTGCCTATTTCTGCCTCCTGAGTGCTGGGATTAAAGGTTTGTACCATTGCCTAGCTTTTTAAAAATAAGATCTTTATTGACAGATAATTCACATAGTATACAATTTTACTGTTTGCACAATTTGATAGACTTTAGTCCAGCATCCTCATAGGCCCATGACACCATCACCAGTTCCTTTTTTAGAACATCGCTGTCTTCAATTTCTTTCTTTCCCTTTCTTTTTGAATGCCTAATGCCTTTTACTGAAGGAGGGAGGAGGTCTTAATACAGGCTTACAGTACAATGGGAGAACCCTGGAGGGTGGAAGCTCACTTCTGATGTTTTACAATCTTGCATTTAAGCTGTGAACGCCCAATATGCTGGATACACAGACATGGAGCTTCCCTTAAGCAGGAGGGTGGAATCTCATAGGGAATTAGCATAGGGAGGATATCAAGGTCAAGGTCTGCAAACAAGGCATCAGTTACCCAAAACCAGGGCCAGGTCCCTACAGGTCCCTGCCCCCCCCCCCCCCGCCTTTACTAAAAATATGAGCTTCTGACTTAGGTTGTGTGGGATGTCAGCAGGCCACACAAGCATTCTGTTTCAGGATGGTGAGCACTGCCTCAGACATTACCTGTCTCTGAATACTCATTATCATACAGGCTCAATTCTGTGAGAGCTGCAGAGTTAACTGTTGCCAAAGATCTATAAGCGCCATTTCCCGGCTTTTATACTCTTTTTTTTTTTTAATTCACACAAATAAGTATTGCTGTGGATATCGCTCTGTGTAAATAAAGTTCTGATTGGCCAGTGGCCAGGCAGGAAGTATAGGCGGGACAAGAGAGAAGAGAATTCTGGGAAGTAGAAGGCTGGGGAGACACCGCCAGCCGCCGCCATGAGAAGCAACATGTAAAGACACTGGTAAGCCACAAGCCATGTGGCAAAGTATAGATAAGCAGAAATGGGTTAATTTAAGATAGAAAAAGTAGATAACAAGAAGCTTGCCACAGCCATACAGTTTGTAAACAATGTAAGTTTCTGTGTGCTTTCTTGGTTGGGTCTGAGCAACTGTGGGACTGGTGGGTAAGAGAGATTTGTCCTAACTGGGCCAGGCAGGAAAACTCTAACTACAAATGGCGCCCAACGTGTTTGCAAGAGTTTCCACCTAAAATCTGACAAAAAAGATTCTAAGATGGAGCTAAAAACAGTTTCCTAATTGTCTCTTTCAAGTTAGCGGCAGCCTGCCTGTTTGAGCTACTATGGCGGGTTCCTGGCGTGTGTGTCTGACCTGCATTGTGGTGGGAATGAGGAGTCTACAAGCGGCACTTTACTCTGCTGCATGGTAGATTTAGTCTTTGCTAGTTTAAAAAAAGAAAAAAAAATGTTTCTGGGCTATGCACCTCTTTGATAGAACTGCTTCTGAGAGTTGATGGTACACATGGCTCCAGACCCAGAGCTGGTGGTAAACTGTACCACCGCCATGTTGGGAAGCTGAGGTGGGCAGAGCCAGCAGCCACAGCGGCATTTCAGTCTTACAAAGATGGATATTACACACAGAATCTGGTTTATGTTGTCTTTGGGATTTTTAACTACGGAAAAAGATTTGATTGTAAAAGCTGTTGAGTTAAACAAATATGTAAATTTTAAAGGTACCTTGACTTCAAAATTTGGATATAAGGATATGTTGCTTTGGAAAAGAGTCTCTGCTTTTGTTTCCACAGAAAGCCAGAGGCTGTGGGTTTGTTCCAGATTAAGATACATCAGGTTTGATCAGCCAAGACCACCCGAAAGGTCTCAAATGACACCATGGCCCAGATGATCCGACATCCAGAATGGTTTCAAGGCAACTGGCTCAGAGGTTCACCCTAATGGACTACTCCATAATCCTAAAATTTTCTTTGTGTCCCCATAAGATACAGCACCCCCCTCCAGCAGGAAGTAGTAAGAAAAACTACGCCCACATTCCTAAAATTATCAAGCTGGCTTTGGAGATGAAATAGGCTTACTCCTTCTCTAAACCCAGACATATTGCTAAAAGAAAAGGTGAAGAGATTCTTGTGTCCCAAATCAGAAGAGCCCTCTGGTGTGGGACAGAGAAAAACCAATATTTTTATTTAAATCGGGTTGATTATAAATGCAATCTCTTTCTAAAGAAGAAAAGGGGATACGATATAGATATAATAGGATAAAAGGGTAGATTAATGAACTTACTTCTAAAGAGCCACAACTTGTTTAAAATGTTTTACATTGGTATAGACTTTAGTCTATTGATACAAACTTATAGTTAATTTTGTTATACAGTGTGCATATTTCTACTCATGTTTAAGGTATTATGTTTGTATAGCACATTTTAAATTGTAATGGATAATTAAAAATAGATTAATAATTAGTCATCTAGGATAATCATACTTGTAGCCATGTTAGTTAAGTCTTCTAGGTATACAAGAGATATTTCAGATAGATAGGTAATCTTCAAATACTTCAAAGACCTACAGAATATGGCATTTAAGATACTTTTAAAATTTAGACTTTTGGGACAGTGAGACATGTCTGCTCCTGGCAGCACCATTTTACTTCAGAGAGGAGGATGGGCATTGAAGACACTTCATATGGAGTTTATCTTCACCTTGACAAAAATAGCCATTTGGACAAGAAACTGTTCTTGCCTGTACTGCTTGATCGACTGGACATACAGGACCCATAGAAAGGTGACCACTAAACTTTGCTTGACAAAATGGTCCTTCAGGTTCCTGCTTCGCAGAGGAAACGGCCAGACATTCTTACAGGACACTGAGAGAAGTGACCAAGAGACTCTAGCCCTGTCAGCTGAAGACAGATGCCCCAACTTTACAAAGGAACATTAGGTGACTGTCCAGGCTGCCAGCTGTCTCTGTCTACTCTTGCAAGACTCCTGAAAAATGCTTACATCCTTCTCCCAGTTCTCAGGTAATATTATATCCTTCTGAGGTCTTTGATGTGGTTGAAGGCTAGATAGTTATAATTTTCTCAGTTATGATAAAAGATAAGTTAGATATAAAACCTTAGACTCACAAATATAAGATAGATAGGATATCTTCTTTAATATTGTAACTGTAATTCTTGCTTGATAATTGTTTTGTTATATGTAATTGTAGTATGTAAAAGTTAAAACCTTCCTTTAAAAAAAAAGAAAAGGGGAAGTGCTGTGGATATCGCTCTGTGTAAATAAAGTTCTGATTGGCCAGTGGCCAGGCAGGAAGTATAGGCGGGACAAGAAAGAAGAGAATTCTGGGAAGTAGAAGGCTGGGGAGACACCGCCAGCCGCTGCCATGAGAAGCAACATGTAAAGACACTGGTAAGCCACAAGCCATGTGGCAAAGTATAGATAAGCAGAAATGGGTTAATTTAAGATAGAAAAAGTAGATAACAAGAAGCCTGCCACAGCCATACAGTTTGTAAACAATGTAAGTTTCTGTGTGCTTTCTTGGTTGGGTCTGAGCAACTGTGGGACTGGTGGGTAAGAGAGATTTGTCCTAACTGGGCCAGGCAGGAAAACTCTAACTACAAAGTATGTTTCAATCAATCTGCCTTAAGAAAAAAACCAATCATACAGAGGATCCAGGGAATGGAGTCCTGGTCTCCCAACCTAATGAAAGCTTGTGCTTGGTTAGTTGAGCTACATTGGATGGGTGTAAGGGGGAAAGATTATAAAAGGGTTAGAGGAAACTTAGAAAACAATCAGAGTCCTGCAGTCTGGAGTCTCTTTCTGGTTCCTCTGGGAATAGGAGCCTTGTCACCAGTGTCCAGATCAGCTTTGTCACTCACTTACATCAGGAGGCCTCTTGCATGCTGGGCAGGCATATCTCCCAATTCAACTATATTTCAAGATGCTGGGTTTAAAACGAAAAAGGGGCAATTTCCAATTGTTTTCACTTTTTTTTGAATGATGATTATTTGACTCCATTGGGTTTGGTTTTAATGAAAACTTCTCATTAGACTGGAATTTACATGTTAGTTTCTTTGGTTCAGTTGAGTAATATTTGGACAGAGTCCCAAATAGGCTAGGCTGGCCTTGAACTCCAGATCTTTCTGGCTCTGTACAGATTCCTAGGCTGGCTATGGTGTTACATGCCTTTAATCCCAGCACTCAGAGGCATAGACAGGCGAATCTCTGAGTTCCAGGCCAGCCTGGTCTACAGAGTGAGTTCCAGGACAGGCTCCAAAGCTACACAGAGAAACCTTGTCTTGAAAAACCAACCAACCAACCAACCAACCAGATTTCTAGGTTCATTCTAAGATTCAAGATACAATCTGCTTTGTAGTTTAATTCCTTTGTAATCCCTTCAGCTAAGTTTCAGATTCAGGTTCTACAGTTGTATGTATTGAAATTATCTCTTAACTGTTTCTTAGAAATAGATATGGTGAAAGGCCATTGTAAGGGAAACAAGGCCCCCCTCCACTAGCTCTGCTAATTGTAGATTCAGTGGAAAATACTGCACTCTGCCCCCACGCCCTATACCAGAAAGTTAGACCATCATGCTGTGCTAACAGGATGCTTTCAAGATAACCGCCTGTGGTTGTGCTTTCAAGATAAATTGCTTGAGAAGAATGCTTGCAAAATAACCCCTTGCGAGATAAGCTTGGAATTCGATAACCCACCCAGCCTCTGAGAAAAACCGCGGAGACATCTGGCCTGTACTCTGGATGACCCCGCTCCCCCGCCCTGGTAGAACTACCTCATAAAAAGCCTGCGAGCCTTAAACTCGGAGTCACCAGCTACATCTCACGCTGGTGGCCCATGAGCTCGGGCTAATAAAGCTTCTTTTGTGACCCGATATCGGAGTGAAGCTCTCTGTTTTGGACGCCGACCCTAACAATGGGAACTACTAATTGTTTATGAACAAAGCCACAAGTCCCACCTGACTTAGCAACTAAAGCTTTAGGAATGTGACTGCTTTTCACAGGACTATTTGACATGGCCTTTTCTAGGACAGAAATATATATACACACACTCATATATAAAGAGGTGTGTTTGGCATCTGACTTGAATTATGGTTCAGAGCACAGAAGGTCCCAGATCTGGTCTGGGCATGACTGTATGAAGAGATCTGACCTTGTCTCTACATGAAATTAAACAAAATCAAATAAATGATCTGGGAATGTGGTCCAGTGTTAGAGCCATTGTGTAATGGGATGAAATCTCATTACCAAATCACCTCCACCAAGACATTTCATGTCGTTTTATTTGAGACCCACTGCTGTGTATATCACTCTGTACAAATAAAATGGTGTTTGGCCAGTGGCCAGGCAGGAAGTATAGGCGGGACAAGAGAGAAGAGAATTCTGTGAGGCAAAGGCTGGGGTGGAGATATACTGACAGCCACCACCATGACAAGGAAGATGTAAGGTAATGGTAAGCGACGAGCCACATGGCAAAGCATAGATTAATAGAAATGGGTTAATTTAAGGTCGAAGAGGTAGATAACAAGAAGTCTGCCACAGCCATACAGTTTGTAAACAATTTAAGTTTCTGTGTGTTTACTTGGTTGGTTTTGAGCTTCTATGGGCCTGGCAGGTGAGAGAGATTTGTCCTGACTGTGGGCCTGGCAGGAAAACTCTAACTACAAATGGCGCCCAACGTGTTGGCAAGAGTTTCCACCTAAAACCTGATAAAAAAGATTCTAAAACGGAACTAAAAACAGCTTCCTAGTTGTCTCTCTCAAGTTAGTGGCAGCCTGCGGGTTTGAGCTACTATGGCAGGTTCCTGGCGTGTGCGTCTGACCTGCAGTGTGGCAGGAATGAGGAATCTACAGGTGGCACTTTACTCTGCTGCATGGTGGATTCAGCCTTTGCTAGTTAAAAAAAAAAAGGTTTATGGTCTATGCACTACTTTGATAGAACTGCTTCTGATAGTTGTTGGTATACATGGCTCCAGACCTAGAGATGGCATTAAACTGTACCACCACCATGATAGGAAGCTGAGGTAGGCAGAGCTAGCAGCCCGAGCAGCGTTTCAGCCTTACAAAGATGGATATTACACAGAGAATCTGGTTTGTGTTGTCTTTGGCATTTTTAACTACAAAAAAAGATTTGATCATAAAAACTGTTGAGTTAAACAAATATGTAAATTTTAAAGGGAACTTGACTTCAAAAATTGGATATAAGGATATGTTGCTTTGGAAAAGAGTCTCTGCTTTTGTTTCCACAGAAAGCCAGAGGCTGTGGATTTGTTCCAGATTAAGATACATCAGGTTTGATCAGCCAAGACCACCTGAAAGGTCTCTGATGACACCATGGCCCAGATGATCCAACATCCAGAATGGTCTCAAGGCAACTGGCTCAGAGGTTCACCCTCACAGACTACTCCATTATCCTAAAATTTTCTATGTGTCTCCATAAGATACAGCAGCCCCTTCCAGCAGGAAGTAGTAACAGAAACTACGCCCACATTCCCAAAATTATCAAGCTGGCTTTGGAGATGGAATTGGCTCACTCCTTCTTTAAACCCAGACATATTGCTAAATGAAAAGGTGAAGAGATTCTTGTGTCCCAAATCAGAAGAGCCCTCTGGAGTGGGACAGAGAAAAACCAATATTTTTATTTAAATCAGGTTGATTATAATTGTGATCTCTTTCTAAAGAAGAAAAGGAGATATGATATAGATATAATAGGATAAAAGGGTAGATTAATGAACTTACTTCTAAAGAGCCACAACTTGTTTAAAATGTTTTACATTGGTATAGATTTTAGTCTATTGATACAGACTTAAAGTTAATTTTGTTATACTGTGTGCATATTTCTACACTTGTTTAAGGAATTATGTTTGTACAGCTCATTTAAAATTGAAATAGATAATTAAAAATAGATTAATAATTAGTAATCTATGATAATCATACTCATATCCATGTTAGTTAAGTCTTCTAGATACACACAGAGGTATTTTAGATAGATAGTTAATCTTCAAATACTTCAAAGACCTACAGAATATGGCATTTAAAATACTTTAGAATTTAGACTTTTTGGAACATCCTCTCTTTTTTTT
>NW_023413236.1:0-16172 GCF_903995425.1 Onychomys torridus
ATCAAATCGACCTGGCTCCCCCTCCAGTGCCCTGATGAAATTGGCCTGGCTCCCCTCCACTGCCCTGATGAAATTGGCCTGGTTTCCCCTCCAGGGCCCTGAAATAATCAGCTTGGATCCCCTTCCAATGTCTGGGATGAAATCATCATGGCTCCCCCGCTAGTGCCCTGATGAAACAAACCTGGCTCCCGCTCCAGTATTCTCCTGAAATCGGCCTGGTTCCCCCACAGATGCCTAATGAAATCACCCTGGTTCCCCTCCAGTGTCAGGGATGAAATCGGCATGGATACCCCTAGAGTGCCCTCAAAAAATATGCCTGGGGCCCCTCCAGTGCCCTGATGCAATCGGCCTGCCACCTCTCCAGTGCCCTGATGAAAACGGCCTGGCTCCCACTCCAGTGCCTTTATGAAATCGGCCTGGCTCCCCCTCCAGTATCAGGGATGAAATCAGCCTGGGTCCACCTCCAGTGTCTGGGATCAAATCAGGCTGGCTCCCTTTTCAGTGTCCAGGATTAAATCGGCCTGCCACCCCTCCAGTGCCCTGATGAAATCGGCCTGGCTCCCCTTCCAGTGTCCAGATGGAGTCACCCTGGCTCCCCCTCCAGTGTCAGGGATGAAATCAACATGTGTACCCCTACATTGCCGTGATGAAATAAGCTATGGTCCCCATGCAGTGCTGGTGTAAAATCCTCCTCCAGTGTCCGGAAGAAATCGGCCTTGCTCCCACTCCAGTGTCCAGGATGAAATCGGCCTGGCTCCCCCTCCAGTGTCCAGCATGAAATTGGCCAGGATCCCCCTACAATGCCCTGTGGAAATCTGCCTGGGTTCCAATCCAGTGTCAGGGATGAAATCGGCCTGAGTCTTCCTCCAGTGTCCAGGATGAAATCAGCCGTTTTCCCCCTCCAGTGCCCTAATGAAATCGGCCTTGGTCCCCCTCCAGTGTGCTGGATGATATCTGCCTGGCTCCCCCTCCACTGCCCTGATGAAATCTGCCTGGCTCCCCCTCCAGTGTCTGGGATGAAATCAGCCATGATGAAATCGGACTTGGTCCTCTTCCAGTGTCCAGGATGAAATTGGTTTGGTTCTCGACAAATGCCTTTTGAGAACGGCCTGGTTCCCCCTCGACTGTTAAGGATGAAATCAGCCTGTCTCCCCATCCAGTGTCAGGGATGTTATTGGTCTGTCTCCTCCTCCAGTGTTCTGATGAAATCAACCAGGCTCCCCATCCAGTTTCAAGCATGACAGCGGCCTGTCTCCTCCTACAGTGTCCTAATGAAATCGGCCTGGCTCAACCTCCAGTGCCTTGATGAAATTGGCTTGGTCCCCCTCCAGTGTTGGGTATAAAATCAGCCTGGCTCCCCCTCCAGTGTCAGGGATAAAATCAGCCTGGCTCACCCTCCATTGTCAGGGATGAAATCGGCCTGCCTCTCCCTTCATTGTCAGGGATGAAATCAGCATGGGTCCCCTTCCAGTGCCCTGATGAAATCTGCCAGTCTCCCTTTCCAGTTTCCAGATGAAATCGGCCTGGCTCCCCCTCCAAGTCAGGGATGAAATCGGCATGGGTTCCGCTACAGTGCTCTGATGACAAAGGCCTGGGTCTCCCTGCAGTGCAGGTATAAAATTAGTCTGGCTCCCATTCCAGTGTCAGGGATGATATCAACCTGGCTCACCCTCCAGTGTCCAGGATGAAATCAGCCTGGCTCCCCCTCCAGTTTCCAGCATGAAATCACCCTGGCTTCCCCTCCCGTATCTGGGATGAAATCTGCCTGGCTCCCCTTTCAGTGTCCAGGATGAAATCAGTCTGGGTGCCCCTCCAGTGCCCTGTTGAATTTGGTCTGTTTCTCCCTCCAGGGTCCAGGATGAAATCACCCTGTCTCCCCCTCCAGTGTTAGGGATGATATTGGCATGGCTCCCCCTCCAGTGCCCTGATGATATCTGCCTTCTCCCCCTCTGTGTCCCAGATGAAATCACCATGGCTCCCCCTCCAGGATTTGGGATGAAATTGCCCTGGCTCCCCTGTCAGTGTCCAGGATGAAATCAGTATGGGTGTCCCTCCACTGCCCTGATGAAATTGGGCTAGTTCCCCCTCCAAGGTCCAGGATGAAAACAGCCTGGCTCCCCTCCAGTGTTAGGGATGAAATTGTCCTGGGTCCACCTACATTGTCCAGGATGAAATCTGCCGTTTTCCCCCTCCAGTGCCCTAAGGAAATCGGCCTTGGTCCTCCTCCAATGTCAGGGATGAAATCAGCATGTGTACTCCTAGAGTGCCCTCAAGAAATATGCCTGGGTTCTCCTCCAGTGCCCTTATGAAATGAGACTGGCAACCCGTCCAGTGTCTAGGATGAAATCTGCCTGGGTCCCCCTCCAGTGCCCTGATGCAATCTGCCTGCCACCCCTCCAGTGCCCTGAAGAAATTGTCCTGTCTCCCCCTCCAGTGTCAGGGATGAAATCAGAATGTGTACCCCTACAGTGCCCTGATGAATTAGGCTATGTTTCCTGTGCAGTGGTAGTGTAAAATTGGCCTTACTCCCCCTCCAGTGCCCTGATGAAATCAGCCTGGCTCCCACTCCAGTATCCAGGATGAAATCGGCCTGGACCCCCTCCAGTATCTGGGATGAAATCAGCTTTGGTCCTCCTTTAGTGCCTTGATATAAGCGGACTTGGTCCTCTTCCAATGTCCAGGATGAAATCGGCCTTGCTCCCCAACAAATGCCCCTTGAGAACGGCCTGGGTCCCCCTCCACTGTCAGAGATGAAATCAGCCTTTCTCTCCATCCAGTGTCACGGATGAAATTGGCTAGGCTCCCCCTACAGTGCCCTGATGAAATCAGGCTGGCTCCCCCTCCAGTGCCTTGATGATATCCGCCTGGCTTCCCCTCCAGTATTAGGGATGAAATCAGCCTGGGTCCACCTCCAGTGTTAGAGATCAAATCGTCCTGGCTCCCCCTCCAGTGACCTGATGAAACCATCCTGGCTCCTCCTCCAGTGTTATGGATGAAATCGGCCTTGCTCCCCCTCCAGTGTCAGGGATGAAATCAGCATGGCTCCCCTTCCAGTGTCCTGATGAAATCAGACTGGCTCCCCCTCCAGTGTTAGGGATGAAATTGGCCTGGCTCCCTCTCCAGTGTCCAGGTTCAAATCGGCCTGGCTCCCCCTTCAGTGCCCTGATGAAATCAGCCTGGCTCCCACTCCAGTGCCCTGATGAAATCGGGCTGGCTCCCCCTCCAGTGCCCTGATGAAATCTGCCTGGCGCCCCCTCCAGTGTTGGGTATAAAATCAGCCTGGCGCCCACTCCAGAGTTGGGTATAAAATCAACCATGCTCCCCCTCCAATGTCAGGGATGAAATCGGCCTGGCTCACCCAGCATTGTCTGGGATGAAATCAGCTTGGATCCCATTCCATTGCCCTAATTAAATTGGCCTGTCTCCCTTTCCAGTTTCCAGATGAAATCAGCCTTTCTCCCCCTCCAAGTCAGGAATGAAATCGGCCTGTGTTCTCATACAGTGCCCTGATGAAAAAGGCCTGTGTTTCCCTGTAGTGCAGGTATAAAATCAGCCTGGCTCCCACTCCAGTGTCAGGGATAACATCAACCTGGCTCACCCTCCAATGTTCAGGATGAAATCAGCCTGGCTTCCCCTCCACTATCAAGCATGAAATCACCGTGGCTCCCTCTCTAGTATTTTGGATGAAATCAGCCTGGCTCCCCTTTCAGTGTCCAGGATGAAATCAGTCTGGGTGCCCCTCCAATGCCCTGATGAAATTGGCCTGGGTTCCCCTCCAGTGTCTGGGATAAAATCGGCCTGGTTCCCCTACAGTGTCCTGATGAAATCAGATTGGCTCCCCTTCCAGTCTCAGGGATGAAATGGGCTTGGTTCCCCCTCCAGTTCTCTGATGAAATCGGCATGGCTCTCCCTCCACTGTCAGGGATGAAAATGGCCTGACTCCCTGTCCATTGTCCTGATGAAATTAGACTGACTCTCCCTCCAGTGTTAGGGATGAACTCAGCCTTGCTCCCTCTCCAGTGTCCAGGTTCAAATCCACCTGGCTCCCTCTTCCACGCCCTGATGAAATCAGCCTGGCACACCCTCTAGTACCCTGATGGAATTGGCCAGTCTCCCCCTCCAGTGTCTGGGATGAAATCAGCTTGTTCCCCCCCCACCCAGTGCCCTGATAGAAATCGGCCTGGCTCCCACACCAGTGTAAGGGATGAAATCGGCCTGGCTCCCCTCCAGTGCCCTGATGGAAATGGCCAGTCTTCCCCTCAGTGACCTGATGAAATCGGCCTGGCTTCCCCTCCAGTGCCCTGATGAAATCATTGAGGCTCCCTCTCCAGTGTCCTGATAAAATCAACCTGGCTCCCCCTCCAGTGTACAGGATGAAATCGTCCTGGTTCCCCCTCCAGTGCACTGATGAAATTGGCCTGGGTCCACCTCCAAAGTTGAGGATCTAATCTACCTGCCTCCCCCTCCAGTGTCCTGCATGAAATTGGCCTGCCTCCCCCTCCAGTGCCCTGTTGAAATCAGCCTGGCCCCCTTCTTGACTGCCCAGGTTCAAATAGGCTTGGCTCTTCCTCCAGTAGTACCCTGATGATATTGGCCTGACTCCCCCTCCAGTGCCCTGATGAAATCAGCCTGGCTCCCCCACCAGAGCCCTGATTACCCTCCAGTGCCCTGATGAAATCGGCCTGGTGCCCACTCCAGTGTTGGGTGTAAAATCAACCTGGCTCCCACTCCAGTGTCAGTGATGAAATCGGCCTTGCTCACCCTGCATTGTCAGGGATGAAATTGGCCTGGCTAACCTTGCATTGTCTGGGATGAAATCAGCATGGGTCCCCTAAATATTCCTAGAAGTGGTTAGGTAAGGAGTTTGAGGTATATAAAGTTTGAGGTATATTAGTAAGGCTGTAAGGAAGGAGGGTCAGAGCTAAGTTGTGTAAAGCTGTAACTTAATATCCTCTTGACCCAAGTGGTGTCTCCTTGTGGAATTATATTAAATCGGTAGTGTTGCATGTGGATTGTTGTTACTGCTAGTCCTTGAAAGTGGCTAAAGAAGATATCTGATTCCAGAGGTAGCTTTTCCTGAGGCTGCTCTTCAAATACCTTGAATGTGTATGTCCAGAGAGTGACCAGTCCACACGGTTAGCCCTTCTTAGGGATAAATCAATTGGGAAAACTATGAAAGCACACATGATTTTCATAACAGAAGACAGCTGATATATAACAAGTAACACCAAAATCTCCTTGGAATTTGGCTTCCTCTGGAGGAAATCCTTGATCCCTCCAGGTAGTGACTTTGCCATAACCAGCTGAGTTCTTATGATGTATTCCTATGGCTTGCAGCACCAAATATCCACATTTAACCTAAGAAATCCAAAAGATTAAAAATTCACATCTGAGGGGTGGGGATTTAGCTCAGTGGTAGAGTGCTTGCCCAATAAGCACAAGACCCTGGGTTCGGTCCTCAGCTCTGAAAAAAAAAATTACATCTGATAAATGTCTAATATCAAAAATATACATAAGGAACAAAAGAAATCAGAGAAACAAAACAAAAACTCATCTTAGAAAAGGTCTACTATCAAAAATGTAATTATTGAACACAAGAAATTAAGTAAAACAAAAATTCTCACCTAATAATGGTCTAATATCCATAGTATACATATGAAACACAGGATACCAGATAAGTAAAACAAAAATTCTGATCAGATAATGGTTTAATATTTAAAATGTACATATTGAACACAAACAAATAAATACAACAAAAATTCCCCTCTGATAAAGGCCTACTATCTAAAATTACATATTGAACCCAAGAAAACAGATGAATAAAAATTCTCATTTGATAAAGGTCTAGTACCAAAAATATACTTATTGAACACAAGAAATTAAATGAAACAAAAAATATCTTGTCTAGTAAGAGTTTAACATCAAAAATATACATGTTGAATATAGTTAGGTAAATAAAAAAATTCCTATGTGAAAAAGGTCTAATATCCAAAATATACATATTGAACATAATTACATAAATAAAACAAAAATTATCATCTGATAAATGTCTTAATAAACACAAGAAATGAAATAAAACAAAATTTTTCTTGACAAATATCTAATATCCAAAATATAAATATTGAACACAAGAAGTTAAATAAAAAATTCTCATCTGATAAAGGTCTAATATAAAAAATATACATTTAACATAATAATTCAGATAAACAAAACAAAACAAAAATTCTGATTGGATAAAGTCCAAAATATACATACTAAACACAGGTAATCATAAAGAGAAAACACAAGAAATCAAAAAAGAAAAACAAAATTCTCATGTCCTAAATGGCAAATATTAAAAATATACTTACTGAACACCAGAAATTAAATAAAACAAAATATATCATAGGTAAAAATCTAATATTCAAAATATACATATTGAACACAACAAATTGAATAAATCAAATGATCACCTGATACATTTCTGTGTACAAAATATACATATTGAACACACATGATTAAATTTTCAAAATTCACCAGGTGGTAGTGATGCATGCCTTTAATCCAAGCACCCATGATGCAGAGGCAGGAAGATCTCTGTGAGTTCAAAGACAACCTGGACCCAAAGCGAGTACCAGGAAAGGCACAGAGCTACGTGGAGAGACCATGTCCTGAAAAACCAAAAATAAATTAATAAATTAATTAAATAATAAAATAAATAAATGCAAAATTCTCGTCTGATAGAAGCCTAATATCCAAAATATACATTGAAATTAAGAATTCAGATAACTAAAACAATAAATATGATCTGATAAAGGTATATCACCCATAATATACAGAGTGAACAAGAAATCAGATAAATAAAACAAAAATTCAAATATGATAATGGACCAAAAATATATACATATTGAACACATAAAATTTTAAAAAACAAATTTTTTTTTCAGAAAAAGGTCTAGTATCCTAAATTATATATTGAACACAGGGAAACAGACAAATAAGACAAAAATTGTCATCAGATAAATGTCTAATATACAACATATATGTATTGAACACAAGAAATCAGAAAAAAAAGTGCTCATCTGATTAAGGGCTAAGTAATATCAACAGTATATATATTGGACCCAATAAATCAGATAAATAAAATAAAAATGCTCACCTTAAAAAGTTCTGATATCGAAAATATACATATTGAACATAATTAGGTAAATAATACAAAAATTCTCATCTGCTAAAGGTCCAATATGAACAATATACTTACTGAACAAATAAAATTTAAAAAACAAAAATTCTCACCTTAAAAAGTTCTCATATCAAAAATATACATATTGAACATAATTAGGTAAATAAAACAAAAATTCTTATCTGCTTAATAATATTAACAATATACATATTGATCACAAGAAATCATAAAAACAAAACAAAATTCCCATGTGGTAAAAGTCAAGTACCAAAAATATAGTTATTGACCCAAGAAACTAAATAAAACAAAAATTCTCACCTGATAAAGGTCTAGAATCCAAAATAGATATTAAACCCAAGGAACTAGATAAATAAAACACAAATTATCATCTGATAAATTTCTAATATCCAAAATATATATTGAATGAAAGAAATCAGATAAAGAAAACAAAGTTTTCATTTTATAAAGGTATAATATCAAAAATATACATATTGAACTCAAGAAATCAAATAAATAAAACAAAAATTCTCATCACATAAAGTTCTATTATCAATAATACACAGAGTGGAGATAAGAAATCAGATAAAGCAAACAAAACTTCTCATCTGATAAAGGTCTAATATACAAAATTACATATTGAGCACAAAAATGACATAAATAAAATGAAAGTTGTCATCAGATAAATATATAATATCTAGAATATACATACTGGACCCAAGAAATCACATAAATGAGACAAAAATTCTTATCTCATAAAATTTAAATATCTAAAATATAAATATTGAACATAATTAGGCAAATAAAACAAATAATCTCCTCTGAAAGAGTTCTAATATCCAAAATACATATTGAAACCAAGAAACTAGATAAACAAAACAAAATTATCATCTGATAAAGGTCTAATATCCAAAGTACATATTGAATCAAAACAACAGATAGAAAAAATTCTAATTGCAAAAGGTCTAATATCTAAAACATACATATTGAACTCAAAAAGTCTAAAGTCTAATATGAAAAATATACATATAGAACTTTATTAGGTAAATGAAACAAATTATCATCTAATAAATGTCTAATATCCATAAGATACATACTGATCACAAAAATTTAAATAAAACAGAATATTTTTATCTGATAAAAATCTAATATTCAAAATATACATATTAAACACAAGAATTCAAATAAAACAAAAATTCTCATTTGACAAAAATCTAATAACAAAAACATT
Source organism: Onychomys torridus (assembly GCF_903995425.1). Lineage (NCBI taxonomy): Eukaryota > Metazoa > Chordata > Mammalia > Rodentia > Cricetidae > Onychomys > Onychomys torridus. Next base: position 8,391 of record NW_023413236.1, read on the forward strand.
TATTGAACAAAAGAAATTAAATAAAATAAAAATTCTCAACTGATAAAGTCCTACTATCCAAAATATACATCATGAAAAAGCATATTCTCATGTGACAATGTTCAAATATCAAAAACATACATACTGGAAACAAAAAATTTTTTTTCTTCATATAAGATCTAATATCCAAAATATACATACTGATTACAAGAAAACCGATAAATTAGAAAAATTCTCATCTTATTAAAGTCTAATATCCAAAATATACATATTGAACACAAGAAATTATATGAAACAAAAATTCTTGTCTGATAAAAATCTAAAATAAAAAATACTTACGGAACACAAGAAACAAAACAAATTAAAAATTCTCTTTTCAAGGTCTAATATTAAAAAAAATACTTTGAATACTAGAACTCAGATAAAGCAAACAAGAATTCTCATCTGATAAAAGTCTAATATACAAAATATATTTATTAAACAACGAACTCATAAAATGAACAAAATTCTAATGTGATAACAGTCAAATATCATAAATATAATTATTGAACACACAAATTAAAAAAAGAGAAAATTCTCTGCAGATAAATAGGTAATATCCAAAGTATGGATACTGATCACAAAAAAAAACAGATCAATATAACCAAAATTTTCATCTGATTAAAGTCTAATATCCAAAAATATACACAAGAAATTATACAAAACAAAAATTCTAACCTGTTAAAAGTCTAATAACCGGAAAACTGCATTGAAAACCAGAAATCAGATGCATAAAACAAAAGTTCTCATCTGATAAAGGTGAAGTATCAAAAATATATTTATTGGACACAGGAAATTAAATAAAACAAAAATGTTTCTGTGTAAATTTCTAATACTCAAAATATACATATTTAACAGTAGAAGTTAAAAAAAGCCAAAAATTCTCATCTTATAAAGGCCTAATACCTAAAATATACATATTGAACACAAAAATTAGATAAATAAAAAAACCTCATGTGATAAAGTTATAATATCAAAATATACACATTGAACAAAAAATCAGATAACAAAATTCTCATTTGATTATGTTCTAATATCAATGGCATAGGTATTGGACCCAAGAAATCACATAAATAAAACAAAATCTCTCATCTAATAAAGCTCTAATATCCAAATTATACATATTGAACATAATTAGATAAAGAAAACATAAATTTCCATCTTATAAAAGTTTGTTATGCACAATATACATATGGAACACAAGAAAAAAAAAACAAAACAAAATTCTGATCTGATCAAGGTCTAATATCCAAAATACATAATCAACCCAAGAAATCAGATAAATAAAACAAAAATTCTCATTTGATAAAGGTCTAATATCCTAAATATGTAGATTGAATACAAGAAATTAAACAAAACAAAAATTTACATCTGAAAAAGTCTATATAAAAAATGTACATATTGCACACTAGAAATAAAAAAATATAATACAATAATTCTTATTTGATAAATGTCTAATATCCAAAATACCCAAACTAAACACATGTAATCAGAAAAACAAAAATTCCCATCTGATAAAGATCAAATATCAAATATATTCATACTGAACATAAGAAATTAGGTAAAACATAATTTCTCACCTGATAAAGTTCTAATATCCAAAATATACACATTGAACACAAGAAATCAGAAAAAGAAAACAAAATCCTCATGTGATACAGGTCAATATAAAAAATATACTTTTTGAACATAAAAAATTCAATAAGGGCTGGAGAGATGGTACAGTGGTTAACAGCACTGACTGCTCTTCCAAAGGTCCTGAGTTCAATTCTGATCAACCACATGGTGGCTCACAACCACTTGTAATGAGAAATGGTGCTCTCTTCTGGCCTGCAGGCACATGTGCAGGCAGAACACTACATACATAATAAATAAATATATCTTGAAAAAAATTAAATAAAACAAAAATTCTCATCTGATAAAATTTGAACATCCAAATTATACACATTGAATACAAGAAATCAGATGAAAACAAAAAATTATCATTTGATAAAGATCTACTATACAAAGTTTACACATTGAACACAAGAAATTAGATAAATAAAAAAAATCTCATCTAATGGAGGTAAAATACCCAAAAAATTCATCTTGAACATAATTAGATAAATACAAGAAATATTCCCATCTGATAAAGTCTATGATCCAAAATATACACATTGAACACAAGAAATTAGATAAATAAAAGAAAAATTCTCACTAGATAAAGGTCTGTTATACAAAATATATATATTGAACACAAAAATCACAGAGAAACAAACTAAAATTTCTCATCTCATGAAGCTCTATTAACTAATATATACAATTTGAACATAGTAAATAAATGAAACAAAAATTCCCATGTGATAAAAGTCTGATATCAAAAATATACTGATGGAACAGAAGAAATTAAATATAACAAAAATTCTCATCAGATACAGGTCTAATTTACAAAATATACATATTGAAAACAAGCAATAATGTAAAACAAATATTCAACAGTTATTGTCTAATATCCAAAATATACATATCGAACATAAGAAATCAGAAATAAGGAAACAAAAATTGTCATTTGATAAAGGTTGAATATCCCAAATATACACATTGAACACAATAAATCATGTAAATAAAAAAAATCTGATAAAAGTCTAATGTCCAAAATATACATATTGAACAGACTTAGGTAAATAAAACAAAACTTCTCACCTGATAAAAGTCTAGAATCAAAAATATACATACTGAGCAAAAGAAATTTAATAAAACAAAAAATTTCACCTGATAAATGTCTAACATAAAAATATGCATATGGAACAAAGAAATTAAATAAAAGTTCTCATCTGATAAAGGTTTAATATCCAAAAGGTACATATTGAACACAAGTAATTATATAAATAAAACAAAAATAGACATTTGGTAAAGGTCTAAGTTTAAAAATATATTTAATTAACACTCAAAAATAAATAAAACAAAAATCCATACCTGATAAAGTTTAATATCAAAAATCTTCATATTGAAAACAAGAATTTAGATGAACTAAACAAATATTCTCACAACTAAAGGTCTAATATCCAAACATTTCAGAGAAACTCATTGTGAAGTAGGATGTTTTTGATATTAGACATTTATCAGATAAGAAATTTTGCTTTTCTTAATTTGTTTCATTTTATAACCAGGAAAAGATGAGGTACAGAAAGTTTCATTGAAATGACTGACAAATTGTAATTTTTATAATATATGGATGACAGGTATTTAAAAAAAAGACCTGCCATCTCTCCAAATGTCATGTACTTAAGAATGATATTGAAGCTGATTTCCTGGGCATGGATATGATTATTACAAAAATGAATCATCTCTCCTTCACACACAAGCACACACATATCCATACTCACAAAACATCTGAGAACATGAAAGTACAATATATGTATGATGTAAAACAATATGCTTATCACATTGTCTGATCTAACTGGGATCCAGATATGAATGTACAGCTGGTTTTTATATTTATATAATTGCTCAACCTCCCCACCCCACAACATGTCAGAAGGAAGTAATTCTTCCATGTCTGCAAAGCCCAGGACAGGAGTTAAGGATAGAATATTCATGTTGCTGCTTCTCAGTTTCCATCTCCTTAAGAAGTATGGATGAAGAAAATGTGGTACATATACACAATGGAATACCACTCAGCAGAGAAAAATGACATGAGATTTGCATGCAAATGGATGGATCTAGAAAAAATCATCCTGAGTGAGGTAACCCAGGCTCAGAAAGACAAACATGGAATGTACTCACTCATAGTAGGATACTAGATGTAAATCAAAGATGACTAGACTGCTACACAACTCCAGGGAGACTACCTAGATAACAGAAGCCTAAAAAAGTTGCTGGGAATGCCTGAATGACAGAGAAATGGATGAGATCAACATGAACAACCTGGATAGGAGTGGGGCTAATGAAGGGCAAAGTTTGAGGGGAAGAGAGCATAGGGGAGCAGGAGATCCCAGCTGGATCAAGAACAGAAAGGGAGAACAAGGAATAAGAGACCATGATAAAGGAAGACCACATGAGAATAGGAAGAAGCAAAGTGATAGAGAGGTCTCCAGAAATCCACAAAGATACCCCCACTGTAGACTACTGGCAGTGGTAGAGACAAAGCCCAAACTGACCTAGTCTGGTGATCTGATGGCCAAACACCCTAATTGTCATGCTAGAAATCTCATCCAATGACTGAGGGAGGTGGATGCAAACATGCATGGGTAGGCCCCAGGTAGATCTCCAGGAGTCCAATTGGAGAGAAAGTGGAGGAATATTGGTGAAATTATTAAGGCCACTCCACATAGCTGAAAGTAAGGTTTATTTTATGGGGTAACTTACAAATGAAGGGATAGGTTACAGGGTCTGGGAAAGATATGATGCAGTCTGGCGGTGTTCTCTGGAGAACTCAGCTCAGTCTACCTCCAACGTACAGGTCCCGGAACCAAGAGAAGCCTCTCCTCTCTATCCTGGGTCTTGTGCTTCTTCCCTCAGCCCTGCCTAGTGGGCGTGACCATTACCAAAGCCTCAATGGTGTTTGGAAATTCCAGGCCAAGGCTGGGATGGCTGCCCACTACATCTCCCCTTTTTGTCTAAATAAGAAGGTTCTAAACTACTACCTCTATACAAAAAAAAAAAATTGATATCAAATATTGTCCAGGAATAATGAGGGATAATGACCTAGATAAGTTGGAATTACAATAAATGCAAACAATATCAAGCAAAAAACACATGCTAAAATCCAGGTCTAGAGCGTGGGTAGGAGGCATGTTACAAAGATCATCCCAAAAGGTGTCCTATCCTAAAGAACCTGAGTCTAATAGTTAATATATTCTATTTAAGATATTATGAGAGATTATATGAGCAAGAATTGTTGAGACCAAGATTGGAAAAAGCACAGGGACAAATAGCCAAACTACTGGAAACACATGAACTATGAACCAATAGCTGAGGAGTCCCCATGGAACTGGATCAGGCCCTCTGTATAAGTGTGACAGTTGATTAGTTTGAACTATTTGGGAGGCACCCAGGCAGTGGGACAGGGACCTGTCCTTAGTACATGAGCTGGCTGTTTGGAACCTGGGCCTTATTCAGGGACACTTCACTCAGCCTGGGAGAAGGGGACTACACCTACCAGAACTGAATCCACCAGGTTGAACTGAATCCCCAGGGGAGTCTTTGCCTTGGAGGAGATGGGAATGGGGCTTGGGTTGGGGGGAGGCAGAGAGGGATGGGGAAGGAGAGGGGAATCCATGGCTGATATTTAAAATTACATTATAAATTAAAAGAAAATAAAAGAAATGGAGAATTTTCTGAATAAGGGCCAAAAACACAAACTAAATTGAGACCAGATAAATAATTTAAATAGACCTATAACCCTTAAGGAAATAGAAGCAGTCATTTAAAGTTTGTTAATCAATAAAAGCCCAGGGACAGATGGTTTCAGCACTGAATTCTACCAGATTTTCAAAGAAGAGCTTATACTGATATACCTCAAATTCTTCCACACACTAGAAACAGAAGGAATGTGGCCAAATTGCTTTTTGAGGCTTTAGTTACCCAAATCAAACAAATATACAACAAAGAAACATAACTGGAGAACAAACAACTCTCATGAACATACATGGAAATATACTCAATGAAATACTGGCAAACCAAATTCAAGAACATATCAAGATATCATTCACCATGATCAAGTATGCTTCATCCAAGTAATACATTCATGGTTCAACATACAAAAATCTGTGAGTGTAATCCATCATATAAACAAACAGAAATAAAAGAAATACAGGATATTCCAATTATATTCTGAAAAAGCCTTTGACAAAATCCAACACCCCTTCATGATACCCTCAGGGTACTGGAGAAAGATGGAGTACAAAGAACATACACAAACATAATAAAGGCAATTTAAAGCAAGTCAACAGACAACTTGAAATTAAAGGGAGAAAAACTCAAATATCCAAAATAAACATACCATACACAAGATATTAAACAAAACAAAAATTCTCATCTGATAAATGTCTAATATTAAAAATATGAATATGGAACATACTTAGATAAATAAAACAAAAATTCTCATGTGATATAGGTCTAATATCTCAAATATACATATTGAACAGAAGCAATCATATAAACAAGAGAAAATTCTCATCTTATAAAGGTCTAGTATGCAAAATATACATAAGGACACTAGAAATCAGATCAATAAAACAAAAATTCTCACCTAATAAAAGTCTAACAATGAAAATATACATATAGAAAACAAGAAATCAGAAAAACAAAACAAAATTCTCAAGTGATAAAGGTCTAATATGAAAAATATACTTATTGAACAAAAGAAATAAAATAAAACAAAAATTCTGTTCTGATTAAGGCCTATTATAAAAATATGCCTATTGAAAACAAGAAATCAGATATCCATGTTGAACAGAAGAAATCAGATCAATAAACAAAAATTCTCATCTGTTAAAGGTCTAATCTACAAAATATAAAAAAAATTGAACACTAAAAATCAAGTATATAAAACACAAATGTATATTCAAAAATATACATATTGACATTATTAGATAAATAAAACAAAAATTCTCATCTGATAAATGTCTAATTGAAAACACATATTGTGAACAAAAGAAATAAAAAAAAACAGAAATTCTCACCTAACAAAAGACTAATATCCAAAATACACATATTGAATACATGAAATCACATAAAAAAAGAAAAATTGTGATCTGATAAAGGTCTAATGTCACAAATATTCCTATTATCATCTGATAAAATTATAATATGTCAAATATGCATACTGAACACAAGAAATCAGAAAAACAAAACAAAATTCTCATGTGATAAGGCTCAAATATGAAAAATATGCTAATGAATACTAGAAATTAAGTAAAACAAAAATTTTGAACTGATAAAGATCTAATATCAAATATATCCATATTGAACATAATTAGATAAACAAAAATCTCATGTGATAAAAGTCTTATATCCAAAATATGCATACTGAATACAAGAAATTAATTAAATAAAATTCTCACCTTACAAAGAACTAATATCTGCCAGGTGGGGTTGGCACACGAGTCTAATCTCAGCACTCTGGAAGAAGAGGCAGCCGGATTTCTGTGAGTTCAAGGCCAGCCTGGTCTACAGCGCTAGTCTAGTACAGGCTCCAAAGCTAATGAGAAACTGTCTCAAAAACCAAAAAAAAAGAAAAGAAAAAAAAAAAAGAAAAGAAAGTATTTAGCTCAGTGGTAGAGCACTTGCCTAGCAAGTACAAGGCCCTGGGTTTGATTCAAGCAGTGAAGCTGTATTGGTTCCCAGAGACTGCAGCTTTCTGTGACCTGTTACTGGAAGATTCAGTTCTAGCCCACTTCCTCCAATTAGCTTCCATTTTCCTGCACAGAACTCATTACACAATTCCCTTGACCATTTCTTAATTGATGTTTTACACTGAGGCTGAAGGTCAGCTTTCTTCTGTCACTCTCTGGTCTCTCTACCCTTTCCATTCTCTTTCTGAATTAGACTCCTCAGTATGCCATCATGTTCATCAATAAATGGTGAAGATATTGAATAAACTTCCCATGGGCAGTTGGTGATGCCGCAACATAGCTGACATCACAGTGGTTGCCAGGGCTCTCCAGGATACAATAGAATGTACAGGGAAGAGCTGCAGATGTCATAGGAACTGACATTGCTTCTCTGCTAAATAAGTTTCCCTCATAATAAGCTAGAAGTCAAGCTGACCTTTGCCAGAGT
>NW_023413237.1:0-10061 GCF_903995425.1 Onychomys torridus
GATGGTACTATGATTCAGTGTGGGGGATGGGATGAGGGATGTGACAGTGACATTGATTAAATGGCAAACTTGTCACCACTAAGTTTTAGGCTCTGAGACTGTTTCAGAAGCAACTCCTTTTGATTCTGTCTTTGACTTCCTCCTGAGATATATTAAAATTGTTCTTCTCTTTTAATTGTTGGAGCTGGGACTAAACCTGTCCCTCAAAGTTTTAAAGTTACTAAACACGTGAAGGACCTTGCTCATATACACTAGCAAAAACATCCTTAAACTGGGAATGGCAAGGCACACCTTTAATCCCAACACTTGGGAGGCAGGGCAGGTGGATCTCTATGAGTTCAAGGGCATCCTGCTCTACATATCAAATCCCAGGCCAGTCAAGGCTACAGAGTGAGACCCTGCCTCAAGAAATAAGAAATGCATATATTTACAGGACTTCAAAGACTGTCAGAGATAGTTATAACGTCTTGTAGACTCCTGAAGTCCTTTACCTAGAGTGTGCATCAAAGATACATTACTAAGATAACAGCGCCAGCTCTCACCACCACCGTCCCTCCTGCAACCACCATTCCCTGCCAGGATGTGGTGGTGTGAATGAAAATGGCCCCCATAGACACATAGGGACTGTCATTATTGGAGGTGTGGCCTTTTGGAGGAAGTGTGTCACAGGGGGTGGGCTCTGAGTTTTCAGAAGGTCAAGCCAGGCCCAGTTGCTTTCTTCCTCTCTATCCCTACTGCCTGCTAATCCAGAAACAGAACTCTTAGCTCCTTCTCCAGCACTGTGCCCATCTGCATGCCTCCATCTTCTAACCGTGGATGATAAAGGATGTAAGGGAAACATGGTTACTTCAGTTTGCAGGTAAAGGTATGGAGGCTTACAGAGCTAACAGCTGTTAAATGAAAGAGGCTGGCCCTGACAGCACAGCTCGGCAGTAGAGTGCATGCCTGCCCTGTGCTAGCCCTGGGTTTCATCTCCAGCTCTGCAATAATAAAAATGAAAAGAGGCAGCTTTGAAGCTGGGTCTGCTAACATGGAAGACAGTGGTCTTCTCACAGCAATTTGCTCTCAGACATCCCATTTACTGGTCATCTGTGATGCGCCAGGCACTGGGATGGTCATTGAAAATACATGCTTATAACTCTCAACACCAGTCTGGAGAGATGAGTCACAGATGATAAAACTGAAGGGAGCAGGCGCTTATCAAAGAGCTGTTGCTACTGAGTGACAGAGATGAATGGAATTCCTGATTTACCAGTAATGAAATGAACTAAGGATGTAAAGGAAATGACTCAGTGTTAACCAGTGTAAACCAACATCAGGAAAAACAAAAATAGACTTCTCCTGCCTTTTTCTGGGGCTGGGGAATCAAACCCAAGGCCTCACGCATGCCAACAAGCATTCCACCAGGAAGCTACATTCCCAGCCCTGGCTAGATTCTATTACTTTAGAAAATCAGCAAACCTACTTAGAGTTTTCCACTCTAGAGCAGCCATTAAAGACTGGAAACCAGAATCCATTTTAAGTTACAAAGATTAACACTACAACTCCACAATGCTTTCAAATAACTGATTGTTCTTGTTCTAAAGGTAAAAACTAAATAAAAACCCTTTATTACCGTGGCATTCTAGAGATATAAGCAGGGAGTAAAGGGGATTGTCTGTAAACCCAACTGATAAGTACAGGGTGGGCCAGGACATGCTCATCCATCTTCACAGTGGGGTGATGGGCTGGCTAGATGTATGTCAGCTTGGCACAAGCTAGTGCCATTTGGGAAGCTGGAACCTAACTTAAGACAATGCACCCACCAGACTGGCCTGTGGGCCAGCCTACGGTCCATTTTCTTGATTGATGATTGATGTGGGAGCTTGCTGCCAGGCTCCCTGTGCTCCTCTTGTTCTGTTGACACTGAGTGCTACAAGAAAGCAGGCTGAGCAAGCCAGCCAAGTAAGCGGCATTCTCCCATGACCCCTGCATCAGCTCCAGCCTCCAGGTTTCTATCCTGACTTCCCTCAGTGATGGACTATGACATGGAGCTAAGCTGAAACAAACCCTTTCCTCCCAAGGTGCTTTTGGTCGTGGTATTTTATCATAGAAACCCTGACTAAAACAAGTGTCCTGTCTGGTACTGACTCTCCTTCTCCTAGCTGATTAGAGGCTAGACAAGACCCATCCATCATCTGAGTTTGGCTTTCTTGCAGAAAAAAAGTTACTACTGAGTTCCATTTCCAGGGCAATCATTTCAGTTCACTGTATTTGGGCTTAAGCTAACAGCTCTTCAGCTGAGGGGTCTGGGAGAGACAGTGCTAGAGATGGAACCTAGGAGTATAGACATGCTAGGCAAGTACTTTACCAGTGAGCTACAGCACGATCAATCTTTCTTTGCAATTTATTTAATTACACACAGACACACAGACACAGACACACAGACACAGATACACACACAGACACACACACACACACACACACACACACACACACACACACACGGAGTAAGTTAAAAAAGGTGGTTTTGTTTTTGTTTTTGTTTTTGTTTTGATACAGGGCCTTACTGTGTAGCTCTGGCTGGCCTGGAACTCACTCTGCTGTCCAGGCTGGCCTTGATCTCACAGAGGTCTGCATGCCTCTGCCTCCTGAGTACTGGGATTAAAGGTATGTGCTACCACACCCAGCTTTAAAAAAAAGTTGTTGTTGTTGTTGTTTTTTTAAAGAAAGAAAAGTGTAAAAGAAAATTTAAAACTTAAAATAACAGCCATTATTGAGCACTCACTACGTGCCAGTCACTTCTGATGCACTTGACATGCATTTATCTGTTTTCTGGTACAACTAACTGTTGATCTCTTTTCTGAACGAGGCTACTGTGGCACACGTGGTGAGTAACTCGACAGTATGACATAACTGAGTGTCACAGCAGCAGGGATTTAAATCCAGAGAATCCAGACACTGAATAAACTCCTGACACAACAGAGTATCAATTAAAATGAGACAAAGGATTGTACCCACTAAGCCTGTGGTTGTCACATTCCTAATGCTGTGACCCTTTAATACAGTTCCTTATATTGTGGTGACCTCATACTATAAAATTATTTCTTTGCTACTTCATAACTGTAATTTTGCTGTTATGTAGCAAATCATAATATAAACAGCTGATATGCAGGGTATCTGATATTTGACCCCTGTGAAGGGGTAGTTTGACCCCCAAAGGGGTCATGACTCACAGGTTGAGAACCGATGCACTAAGGCCTGCTGAAGGGCACTCTGGCCACACACTGCTGGCCTTCTGATGACGATAACATGTGGCCTGGGAGGTGCTTTGACCCCAGAAGGCAGTAGTTTTTTTCTATGAAAACAGCACAGAATTAGCATGCTTGCCAAAGTCAAGGTGGAAAACACTTGAAGAGTGAACTGTAGGATGAGAGGCAGCCACATTCAACCTATTTTAGGTAAAGAGACAACTGGCTCTTAGGATGTTCTCACTAGAGCCACAGATATAGATATCTAGGACTTTCAGGCGTGTTTGCGATGGTCAGCTCTTGTAGGAAAAGAAGCACTTACTCCATCCTATGGTATTTCCCCATCTTTTCTCTACATCTTTGCTTATGCTAGTTTTAAGTTCACCTTTGAAACAATAGTCTCCCTTATCCTGAGAAGGAGAGGGAAGAGGATTTCAGGACAGCCCACTGGATACCTGCATTGTGGGAGACACCAAACCCTGTTTGTGTGTGTGTGGGGGGGAGGGAGCAGAGAGAGAGAAGTTTGGTTTGTTTTCTGATACAATTGGCCTCCATATCTCAAGCATGGACTGAAAATACAAGAGAGGGGCTTGTAGAAATGGTTCCTTGGTTAAGGATGCAAAGAACCCACATTCTTTATGCTGAACATCTAATCTGGCAGCTCACAGTGGCTGTAACACCAGCTCCAAAGGACCCATTGCCCTGGGGTATCTATGCAGTACACTCATATGCACACACATACACAGTAATAGAAAATAAATATTAAATTAAAATAAAACAAAAAGGAAATACTAGTAAAAATATTATATCTGTCCTGTACATACACAGCAATTCTTTCTTGACATTATTTCTAAAGTAAGACATGTAACAACCTGTCATACAGCACTTGCATTGTATTAAGTATTAAACTAATCTAGAGATTATGAGGTCTATGAGAGGAAGGTATGATGGTGCCATAGCCAGAATTCCCAGTGCTCAGACTATACAGTGAGACCCTAATAATAGCAATAAAAACAATAACCATAATAAAGTATATGGTAAAACCTGGGCACAGTGGAAAGACACTGACCAGAAGTTTGGCCAGGCTCTTTAAACTTCGAGAACTTTCTCCCAGCTGTATATGAAATATTTGTAAAGATGCCCTGACTAGGAAAATATTGCAAGGACAGAGGAGCACATTTATTTTTCAGAGCTTTTGTTAGTATAGAGTTCATCCTAGCTCTGAAGGAAAGAACAAAGCACTTCCTCACTGGCCTGACAACCGTGGAAGCTCCAGAAGGAAAATCTTCTATTTGCCGTTTCAGTACCAGATGTGTTTTCTTTTGATTAAAGTACCAGAAGTCATGTGACGTTACATTTTGATAGACAGGAAACAGAATTGGGATTCCATTCACTCAACCATCAATTCTGATAGGATAACTGAATAGTTACACATTTACAATAAACCAACACAAAATCAAAGTATAATTTAAAAGTGCAATAGCTATTATTACCCTTTACTTTTTCGGTGTTGAAGGTGAACCTCCGGACTGGCCCAAGCTAGGCCAGCACCCTATCTCTGAGGTGTAGTCTCAAGCTAGGCCAGCACCCTGTCACTGAGGTGTAGTCTCAAGCTAGGCCAGCACCCTATCACTGAGGTGTAGTCTCAAGCTAGGCCAGCACCCTGTCACTGAGGTGTAGTCTCAAGCCCTATATTTTAAGACCTAGGTCCTCCCTGGTTTGTCACTGATTCTACTGGGGACATTTACCCCTGGGTCTCTGTTTCTCTGTCCATTTAATAGAGTCAACTATGCCCACCACTTTCTCCTCCCTTGGATCTTGTGAGGATAATGGAGACTAATATCCATGAACATGGGAGTCTTTACAATTAAGGCACTAAAAACAAAACACTTGCAGAGCTCCAAGGCGTTCCTAGAGGCATTTATTTTGATGCCAGCCCTTCACTGCACCCCCTCCTGCTTTTCACAACTGCCAGTGGGGATTACTGAAGAAAGTAAAAACGAAGGGCCCATGCATGAGGCTCTGGAGCTTGGACTGAGCCAGAGCTGAGGGGCCTGGACCCCAGGCACAGTTTCAGGGCGAGCCAAGCCATGCAAACCCCGGTGAGCCTTGGGGCAGAGAGTGGGCACGGGGCGGGGGGATCCGTACACGCAGCGCTTACCGGGTCTCACCGGGCGGGTGCGGGACGAACACCCCACAACTGGACGGCGGAGACTGCTTCTTCTTGGAGCGCCAGATGTGGAAGGTGGAGTGCTTCTTGGTGGCCTTGGACGGGCTGTCCTCCCTGGGTCCGCCCTGAGATGGTGGCGACAGCGGCATCTCCTCCTGTGCCTCTTCTGCCTGATGCTCCGACGCTGTCCTCCCCGGCCCCCAGCCGCGGTGGAAGAACTCACCTGGGCGCCAGCTCGCCGGCCTTTCCCTGCGTGCTGCCGGACCCCGCCCCCTTGTCGCCCGTGCGTGGGATAGAGGAGGGTTAAAAGACAAGGACCTAAGGAGGTTGGCCTGCGGGAGCTCCGCGGAGCACGGCCGGGTCGCTCCACAGCGCCCCCGCGCGGCCGGGTCTGCAAGCCCAGGTGTAGCGACCTCGGGAGCCTCAGGTACCTCCAGCTCGACTCCCGGCCCCGGCTGCGGGGCAGCGACGCCTACTGGACATCCCGGGAACAGCGTCCCCTGGTCGGGTTTCTGCAATGCCTCTGCAGCTGCCATGGGTCACCTGCTGAAGTTGGTGGCTGCTCTTGACCTGTGTCTGCCTGGCAGAGTGAGTGGCTGCTTAGCCACGAACTCCACCTGGGGAAGGATGGGAGAGGCACGTCCCCTGGCTGCACCGCCCGGCAATTAGCACTACTTCACTCTGGGTTGCGTGGGCAATCACGTGTTGGGTGGTTTCTGATGCTGTTTGTAAGCACCAGTGCCAACATCTCCACTCTCCTCAAGAGTCTGAATAATTAATTTGGATGCACACCCCAGAAAGCACCAAGGGATTAAAAAACACATGGGGAAGGGCATTAGCCAAGCCTTCCAGTTCTGAAAAGGCTCAATATATCCCTCACAGTGAATTAAATGTCAGCTCCATAAGGTACGCGTCACCTATTTTTACTGCTCATCACTTTCTTTACTGAAGTGCCACTCAGATGACTAAGTAGCAAAGGTAGTGATATTAAGTGACGGAGGTACACTGGCAATTCTTTGCGCATCGTCAGAATACCAAGAGCATTAAGAACACTGCTGTAAAACTGATCCCCACCATGCTGCAATGCCTTCTTATCGTCTTTGAAGATGCGGGTCAGGCTTTCATTCCTTCACGTACTCATCCAGAGAACATGAATTGGTGTTTCATCATTTCCCTTGCATTTGTATCAAGACATAAACTACATATGGTTAAAACGTACAAATCGTGCCAGGGGACACGTGCCGTTGATCCCAGGACTTGGGAGGCAGGCAGGTAGATATTTGTATGTTCAAGGCCACTTGGTCTACTTAGGTAATTCCAGGACTGTCATGGCTCTATAGAGAGATCCTGTCTCAAAAACAAAACAGTACAAAAATATAAAACATAAGGAACTTGGGATTTTTCATATTTATCTGGTTGGAGGTATAAGATGTTTTCAGTGAAGGGCAGATGACATTATCCTACAAAATCCTTTTGCAAGAGGCTTTTAAAACACCAACAAAGTTGGGGCTTGGAGCTGAATGGTAAGTGCTTGATTAGAAATCTAGAAGCGCTGGGATTGATCCCAACTGAAAAAGAATTAACAAAACAAGTAAAACCAAACAAAAGCAAATCAGACCAGATAAACCGTCACTGTAAAAGTCCTCTCCACCCCAGAACCCCTCCTAAGCCTTCCTGTGTCATGAATGGAGGCCCTGTAAAAGTCACCCATTAACCCACTTTTTCCCACCAGGGGTAAATCGCCTGTTCTGCGACTTCACTTAAAGGAATCAAAATATGTGTTCTTTTCATTGGAAACTCTCATCATTTACCCAGTATTAATATGTGAACACCATTCATATTCTTGCTTCTAGCCATTTAAAAATGTTTTACATTGCTATTGCATGGTCTGACTCTACCACAGTCAACTGTGGATGGACATTTAGAGTGTTACCACGCTGGAGCAATCATAATAAAAGCATAAATAAAGCTGATGTAATTCTCAGACAGTCAATGAATAAGTATTCACTTCCTTTTTTAAAAAAGATTATTTATTTATTTATTTATTTATTATGTATACAGAAGAGGGCACCAGATCTCATTACAGATGGTTGTGAGCCACCATGTGGTTGCTGGGAATTGAACTCAGGACCTCCAGAAGAACAATTGGTGCTTTTAACCTCTGAGCCATCTCTCCAGCCCTAAGCATTCACTTCTCTCTCTCTCCCTCCCTCCCTCTCCTTCCCCCTCCCCCCTCTCCCACCCTCCCTCTCCTTCCCCCTCCCCCTCTCCCTCTGTCCCTCCCCCTCTCTCTCCCTCCCTCCCCCTCCCCCTCTCTCTCCCTCCTTCCCCCTCCCTCTCTTCCCCTTCCCTCCCTCCCCCCCTCTTTCTCTTGCTCAAGCTCTGAGTAATAGCATGTGCATAGGCCCAGTATTAGTGGATTCTACTGGTAAACTGTAAAATATGGTTTTGTAGCATTTTCATGATTCTTCAACAGCATTCGGATATTCCAGTTTTTTGAGATCTTCGTCAAAATTTGATATTCTAAGCCAGGTATTCTGGCTCACACTGTAATCCAAACACTCAAAAGACCAAAGCAATAGAACTGGCTGGAGTTGAGCTAGCCTGGGCTACACGATAAGTTCCAGGCCTGTCTGGACTACTAAATGAGACACTGTCTGAAGGAAGCAAGCATGCTGGGTGTAATCACATCCACTTTTAATGAGCAGGGAGGCAGAAGCAGTCACATCTCTGAATTTGAGGGCAGCTTGGTCTACACAGCAAGCTCTAGAGCAGCCAGAGATATAAAGTACAACCCTATCCACCTCCTTCCCCCCAAAAAGAAAGAAAGATGGACAGAAAGGAGGGGAAAGAAACCAGAGTAAAATACAAAGAAACCGGAGCCAAGTCCTGGTTTGAAGGGCACTGAGGGATGTGGATAACATACATCAAAAGGTAAGAAATCATTAGCTACTTCAAGGCATATGGGACTTGTAAAAAGTCCCAGCTAAGATATTAAGGACATGGAAAGGGAATTATCCATAAGGATTTGTAAAAAGCTGGCCCTTCAACTGCTTAAAGGGTAATGATAATAGTAAGAAAGACATAGAAGGGAAGAGAGGAAATCCTGTGTGTTTACTCATATTGGTGAAGACACTAAGTTCTTTGTTTTTCTTATGTTAGTAATTCAGTTCTTCATTCTGACCTTCCAAGCGAGTCCCTCCCCTGCTTTGAGCCACTTATGAATCCCGGTCACCTTTCTTTCATCTCACCTTCCCGCTGCAGTCAAGTGAATAGTTTACACACCCGTCTCCTATTAGCCTAAGAGACATGAAGGGCATTTCTCATTTTCCTTCATATTTCCAAGGCACAAATAGACATTAATTGAAAATTTTAATTCAAACCAATTGGTGCTGCTGACCCAGCTGGACTTCTAAAATGTTCAGGCATCAACCTTTAGACTGTACCATCTCACATAAACACAAGTGACAAGGGTCTCTCCATACTATGTTCTTAATGACTGAACAGGACATGACACAGACGTAGGCATTGAACATATAATTTCAATATAAATTCTTCCCAAGAAATTAAAGATTAAATGGGCATCACGGCACAGGCCTATCACTCTAGCCCTTGGGAGGTTGAAATGGGGATGATCAACTTCAGGCTAGCCTGTACCACCAGGGAAACCCTCAAATGCCAAACCAAATTGGCATGGGGGCAGATGTTTACATGTCAGCACTTAAGAAGCTGAAGTGCATGGTTTACCACACCCCGAGCATTTTTGTTTTTTGCTGAAATGGTTTAACGTTGGAAGACTGGGGAAAAACTTGTTTGTTATGGGAAAAACGTGCTTTGTTTTTGATGTTAGTAAAGTACATACGGCTGTGGGATGACCTGATCCCACTTATTCCCAAGGGTACTCTTGAGGAGGGAGGAGGGGAGAAATATTTACAATAGAAATATAGAGGGAAAGAGAAACAGATAGAAACACAGGATAGCCTCAGGATGGGCCTAGATCATTATGCACTGTCCCTTATCTGTCTCTTCTAAAGGGCTTAATATAGGAATGCCAAGGGGTGGGTGCAAAAGCCTCCCCAGCACAGCCAATGCCAGAACCTTCCAATCACCTGGTAACCATGCACATGGTCAAGCAATCTTCTAATGCAGCCCTGCTGGGTAAAGCAAGCTCAGATCTCACTAGGAAACCTCTGGGCCTCCACAGACGACTGAAGCTTTTTGGGCCAGCTACATGTGTGAAACTCATCTGGTGGTCAGAAACTCATTTCTTGAGCTGAAGCCCCTTCCCTGTCCTCAGGACCTGACACAAGACTGCAGAAGGACCGAGGCAGGGTCTTCTCCTGGGAATCTTCCTGCACCGGTTCCTGAATATGTAGATTACAAGCATGAATTATTTATATTATAGCCTATTTATTATCAGCCTAGCTTTTTAAATTTATTTAATTTTATTTTGTTATTCTGTCTGTCTGTATGCCTGTAAGCCAGAAGAGGGCACCAGATCTCATTACAGGTGGTTGTGAACCACCATATGGTTGCTGGGGAATTGAACTCAGGACCTCTGGAGAACAGTCAGTGCTCTTACCACTCTGAGCCATCTTCCAGCCCTATGCTGGCTTTTTAAACTTTAAAAATAGTTTAATCTGGACTGGCCTCAACAATAC